>NW_026129259.1:0-14417 GCF_022985175.1 Labeo rohita
TGAATGAATATAAGAATGGAAAAAAAGGCACAAGGCTACAAAATGTTGGGGAAAATGAAGGAATCTGAATACATTTTACTAGTGACAGATGCCTACTGAAGTAAAACCACCTCACTATTTCAAATCTATTGTACAGCAGACTTAATCTCCAGACTGATTAAAAAACATTTTTCACACAGTGTACTAGAATTTATTGATTAAAGAAAGTATCTGTCTCATATTTAAGACAACAAATGAGAAAATGGATAATAATCAAATAGTAATAAAATTTAAAAACTGATCAGTTTCAAAAAGGCAAATCACATTTCTCACAAACTGCGGAAAAGACGAGGACTAAACTCACTATCACATTTCTGCTTCAGTATTTACACTGCAAGTATTTTGTATGTTCAGAGATCTTGTTTGTTGTGCTACAGAAGCCCCTGTCGTTTCAGATCCTCATAAGTTTTCTTGTTGACCACGTTTCCACTGGAGTCTTCATATTCCTCCTGAAAGACAAAACAAAATGTATATTTTCTTTCTGAACTCATAAACATCCAGTTTCAAGATTTATTCCCACTTGAAAACTTCACTAATCTTTCTCTTTTTAACAAGCAACAAATCAAGCAGCCAAAGCAGGGTTTTAACAGCTGATTAATGTTGGTTAAACCTGATGCTTCAGTCAGAGAAAAGCTGTACAGGTGAATGTGACTTCACTCAGTGCAGGGTTTCTGCAGGTTTTATGAAGGTAGAAGTCCACAGGCTTTATAAAATCCAAAATATTTTGAAAACAGGCACATTTGCATTTCATTTTAAAACTCTTCCGCCATAGTCTTGTCTTTCTCACCTCTCTGTTCTTGTCAGTCAGCTCGACTGAAAAATAATCCAAGTTCTGAACATTATAGGTAATTGATCATTATGAACATTATCTGATCATAGGAATTTAAGACTTGCTGCTCTGATTTAAGACCTTTTCAAGGCCTTAATTCACAAAAAAGCTATTTTTTTATGACCCGCTGAAACCCTGCAGTGTAATGTCACACTACTGCATGTGTTTCAGAATAACTCACCTCTGTGTCTGGCTGCCATCGCTCTAATGCTTTCTGTGACTTCAGCTTTGACCAGACTATTCCAAAGAAAAGGAAAAAAAATGGATTTTAAGTACAAGACAGACACCATTACTGTCATTTTCCCAAACAAGTCTCTTTTGTGTTCTTTATTAACATGCATCAATAATGATTTAATGAATAACTGAAACCAATGTTATTATAGGCATTTTGCTCAACATTTAAATAGTCTAAAAATGGTCTATATGTGTGTGTGTGTATATATATAATACTTCTATACACATATATATATATATATATATATATATATATAAATATAATCACATAAGTGTGTGATCTATATATATATAATCACATAAGTGTGTGTGTGTGTGTGCATATATATATATATATACACACACACACACCTGGGTTTAGACCACAATTAGTATGCCGTTTGGCCTCCTTTGCAGCCAATACAGCATTATTTCATCTTGGGAATTACAAATACAAGTCCTGCACAGTAGCCAGAAGGATTTTGAGCCATTCCTTTCGCAGAACAGTGGCCAGGTCACTATGTGATGTTGGTGTATGAAAACATTTCCTGACTCGCTCCTCCAAAACACCCCAAAGTGGCTCAATAATATTCAGATCTGGTGACTGTGCAGGCCATGGGAGATGTTTAACTTTACTTTCATGTTCATCAAATCACTCTTGTCACCAGTCTTGCTGTGTGTATTGGTGCATTATCATCCTAATACACGGCACCACCTTCAGGGTACAATGTTTGAGCTATTGGGTGCACAAAGTCAACCTTCACACTCTGCTCTTATTGGTGGAATGTGCGATCATTAAAGACTGGCCACCAGGCTGCATAAATATAGCCATGAAACCTCCAACACTATATTGGCCAGTGTTTCAGTTTCATTGTCCAACCCCTGTATATATATATATATATATATGAGGCAGACAATAAATTCTCAAGAACACAGATTAATCATATCAAGTGTTTATTGTCCTTACATTTCATCATTCAAAACGTTTAACGTTATATCTTTTTTTTTATTCAGTTACAGCAATAGGCCTATTTCACAATATGGTGGCCGAGGACGGAAGTAGGGAAGCGGTACTTCCGGTTGTGCTGTCACCCGTCACAATCGTCATTCATTCATTCACTGTCAGTGTGAGTGCGAACTCGTTTTTTCCCAATCATCAACAAATTTACTAACAATAAGAATAGCAGATGTTGTCAGTTTTGTTGATTGTTTTCAGGGAGATGTGAGGCGATCAAAATTGGATGGGTTATACATACTTTTTTGAGCAATTTATATTTGATTATCGAGGTATGTGTATTATGTTAGACAGCTGCCATGATAGCTAATCTCTGAATTATCAATGTTGTTTTTATGGATGATCATATATATATATATATATATATATATATATATATATATTTTTTTTTTTTTCCAATATATTTTGTTAAGCTCAAATGATATATGTTGTGTTCTATGCACCATCCTTATCATATTTTTATGATGATCAACCTTTATTAAAATGTTATTAAAATACTTCATAAAGGACATCACTTTTTTTTTTAAATAAAAGGTTATTGCAAATAAGCCCCAGTATAAATATTAGCATTAAGATCTCCAACAAATACCCTGTAGTGCCACGAATTTAAGCAGAAGGCTAGTTATTTTAAACTACACTGTAAAACTGTTGATCCTGTTAGCAAATAACTATCAACATGGCTGGAGCTGAAACAACGCTTTATCATTTATTAACACTATTGCATGGTGTACACTGTATAAATTGGGTGATATGTATATCTGTGATGAATTACTGTACTCACGGGACACTGCATCCTCAATCTGGGTGACGTTAGCAAAGTGGGCTGTATTAGGAATGCCCAAACAGCGCATGCCGTGAGCGTGACGCCACTCCTGAAACACAGAAAACTGATTTTTGACCAGGAACACCAAAGGTCATAGACTTTTCAATACTGTACAAGGGTTAAGAGTAAAATTAGAAACATTTGTTCATTTTTTTTGTTTCTATACTGTCCTGTGTAACATGCTAGATGGTATTTTAAGTAAGAGTAATATTCTCATTAGTGCATGATTAGTAAAGGTGATACAGAACATGTGGAACGGGCACTGAAAGACTGTAAGATCAATAACTAAATTGGAAACAAGTGAGATCCTGCTCCATTAATACATCGGCTAGAATAGCAATATTTTTATTGCAAATTTACTGCAAAGTGTCTCTGGAAGGCTTTGGGTCCTCTGTACGTGTAATTCCCACAGATCTCACAGTTGTAATTGATGTTCAGGCCGTGCAGCTTGTACAGCCAGTATGGAATCGGCTAAAGACAACAGACAAAAGACAAAGTTAATGACACACTATAAGCGTTTTACCACTAGAACTGTGTGATATTGAATATGTGAAACAGAACAGAGTTAAAATAACTAAACAGATGTTATTTACTAAGGCCCAGCCTTAATGATCTCCACTGTTCATTATGTTTTGAAGGGACTGAAATCAATTACCCAACAATCAGATCAAAATAAATTTTAAAAACTTTTTTTTTTTTTGTTTTTCATCTCTAATGAACACCATAAATAACTATAATAAAACCAAGTGTACCTTTCCGTCCCAGCCGAGTGGCAGGTTTTTGGGGTTGTATATGATCTCATTATCTTCATCTTCACTCTCACTCTCACTGGGCTGCTCTTCATCCTCCTCGTCACGCTCCTCTCCTGTGCGCGCCTGCTTCCTCTGGACGTTCTCATGGGTCAGCTGCCTTTGCTCCTGCAACACACAACAAATCACATCAGCTTTCCGCAACATCACTGCAGACACTTCACAATCAAACCAAACCAAAACCAAACCAAAACCACTCATTTAAAAAAAAAAAAATAAATAAATAAATAAAAAAGATACGTACTGAAGTTAATTTACTAAGAAACATCAAAACGTAAACTTAAATACTATATATTTCATCCTTTTCAGGTGCCACTGTAACGATATAATGCATTTGTTTACTTCACCTCTTAGTGGTGTTAATGTTGTGGCTGTGCACATCTTCTGTGTATATTTTTTTGCAAATATTATAGTATTAATGTGTAATGAGAGGAGAATAAATACAAAAACTACAACAGGCAGACTGCTTACCCCCAAGATCTCCACATATTCATAAATCTGAGCTTCAAGAAAAGCAGTTTCTTTGTTGCGCTCAGAGTCTCTGCAGACACAAGATATATATATATAAAAAAAGAATAAATAAATAAGTTACAGTTAACAGGCAAATAATGCATATAAACACAAATTACAAATATTTTGGAAAAAGTCACTTGCTTCTGTACTAGGGATGTCACAATACTCAATATAATATTGAACCATTCGGTACATCTACAGTTTAATGTGCGCTTGTGAATTGTGGTTTTTCGGTTTTGCATTTAAAAAATTCTGTTTTATTTCTCTCGAAATTTGCTGTGTGTGTGCACATGATTTCACCTGCTGAGATGAAGAAACGCCTCCCCGTTTATATTTCAAAAAAGCAACACACAAAGAGCATCTTCCCTTCTAATGAAATGCAATGATAAGCCTTTCTAAACCTGTTGTGCAACAAAAGAGAACATTATAACTTATTTTTACTTCACAGCAACAGTCGAGTGTTTGAAATAACTTCCTTTTGTGATCTGATGTGGCTTCTTATCACAGAATGAGGCAGACAATATATGCTATATTTTATGCTGATTATGGCTTACAAAATACAAAAACTTACAAATACCCGAGATGGCTTGAAGAACACAGATAAACCATATATTAGAGGTCAACCGATATTGGATTTTCCCAATACCGATAACTAGGTTGGACCACACTGGCTGATACCAATTTAATCGACCGATAGTTTTTAAAATGGATACTGAACAGAAAATAAATAGTGCTCTACTATTTAAAAAAAAATTGAAAGTAGCCTACTGAACCATACTTTGTAAATGAATAAAAATATTAATATTAATTATATATTGATGATTACAGTTAGTTCATTAATGTTAACAAAAACAACTCAAATTTTTAAAATATATCAGTGAATGCTAAAATTAACACACTCTAACAAGGAACAATACTTCTATTCTACAGCTTTTATCAATCTTAATGTTACAAATGGACTCATATTGTAAAGTGGTACCATTACATCAACAATCAAGCTGTAGATGGCCATCTTTAAATATCTACACAAAGGCCACAGTATTGAAATTGCATACATATGGATATTGTGTACTTTCACAATTTAACTGCTTCTATTCTAGAACATTTGTGGTTATTTAATTAAAATATAAAAATATGTTAGTCACACAACGGTCAAAAGAAGAACTAGCAGCTATCCGGTATCTCACACACTGGACACATCGCGTTCAATTCAAGCGGCGGTCTACAAGACTTTATTTGATCACCAAACGGGCAAAAGTATACTGCTGTCCTTTCTCCACTAATGCAGCATCTAGTCAACAAATTCATAGCTTATTAATGACATGAAAACATGCACTACAGTATACTGTACACACCGTTCCGTTTTAGATGTTTTAAATCCGCCTTTGAAGTGTCCTGCTCTGTGCAGCGCACAGTGTCACGTGTCTAAACAAACGGCATGTGCTGTCAGTGATTTCTGTCACTAGCGGCCGCTCTCCTGCTGTATAACAAAGACTATAAAGACTTTGCTGAATAATGACAACCTTCTCAGCCACTCCAGCAATGGACCCAACCCGGAAAAAACTATCGACATGGATTTTTGCCAATAACCGATAGTTCCGCCAATCAACTATCAGTGCCGGTTAATCAGCAAATCCGATACATCGGTCGACCTCTACCATATGTTACTGCAGACGAGTGTTTACTGTCCTTACATTTCATCATTCAAAACGTTTAACGTTATACCTTGTTTTTATTCAGTTACAGCAATAGTGATGCCTTTATCAATATTAGAGAAACTAGAACGGAACGTAATCAGTGATACTTCTTTGACGCATGTCTATTTTCTGCTCGAGGGCGCCCTCTGACGTCCAGTATGACTGAAACCCATCCTATTTTGTGTAGAAATTGGAAAAATAATACCTCTCTCAAAAGAACATTAAGCAGACATATAATAATCCACCCTTTTTCCAGTGTACAAAGGTTTACAGAAGTATTTTGTTGTTAATTAGATGCAAAAAAAAAACAAAAAACACTCTGATCAAGCTATCAGAACCAAACCGAACCGAAAACCGTGGTTAAAAACCAAGGTACGCATTGAACCGTGGACTAACTGTATTGTTGCATCCGTATTCTGTACTCATTTAAATCTAACTGCAATGTACTGTCTATTGTCCCAAATGGGAATAGGCTTACTTCTTTGGTCCCTTGGCTTTTGGGTTTTTGGCAAACAGTGAGGGGTCCAGTGACTCCAGAGATTTGCCTTTAGTGCTGAACAGACGCTGGGCCCTCTCTTCTAGTGTGCTACAATGAATAAACACAGACAAACATCACATATCTGGACATTATAGACTCCAGAATCAAGGACTGCCAGTTTAAATGTTTTATTTGTAATCCAGTTAAATGTGAAACTACAGTTAAAGCGAGAGCAACAGCGTGTTCACACTTACCCTCCACATTTGAGACCTAAAGCCATAAGAGCAGACTTCAATCTGTCCAGACCCAAAGACGCCAGCTCCTGTAGCCATTAAACACAACATTACTGATCTGCCAATCAGTTTGACAACAATAATGAAAACATTATTAACTAAGAAAGCATGACGGTCACATTTGTAAACGTGAGACCAAGAGAAACTGACCTCCCAGGAAGAGAAGGCAGACAGATCCAGATGGGCTCCAGCGTGAGTCAGAGCACTGCTCGTCTCTTTCTGTAACAGACAGAAAGAGAAAAAAAAACACCTCAATTCTTTCCTCATGTGTTCACATGATTTAATAGAAGACAACAAGACAAACTGATTTAACATCTTAAATTTGTAATGAGGCACCTGTCGCTGCATAACTAGTAATCAACTCTACAGTGTTATGGAGATGAATGTCACATGACAGTATAATCTGTCTACTATAGGTGTGGTACAAACGTAATATGCCTAATACAGCAGAAAAATAGTCAAAAAAAAAGTAAATTCAGAAAGTAATGCAGCTGTACTGGAATTTCTTCTAATACTAGAGCTCATTAATGTTGTCTTTTAAACACAAACCCACCGGCCAGCCTGGAAACATTCCACTCTCCCACTTCTTCTCAAACTCGGTCAAGATCTTTCCATAGAGCTCATTCTGATCCAGCAGAGGCTTCACCCGATCCGTGTATTCCTGCAGGTACTCCAACAACATTTCCAGATACCTGCAAGAGCACACACATGAGATCACTGATCAGCTACAACAAACATCCATATCAAGGAGCACTTATTAACAACAAAAACAAAAAAACTCAACTAAATATTACACAAAACAAACCATGGTTTATGTTTTAGGACTGAAGAATTTGTTCTGACACAAATTGTGAACCATTTTCTGTGATTGTTTGTAGAGCTGCACAATCTGACAAAAAAAAAAAAAAAAAAAATCACGTTATGTGGTATTTAAAAATGACAGACTTTCACCTACTTCTTATATTCTGTATTTATCTTTAGAGATGTCAAAGAGCTGATCGAATGATGACAGATAAGTGACATACTCCAGTTTCTAGAAAAGAGAAACAGAGAGAGGTATAAGGATCTTTTATGCAATTATTTGAAGATGAACGATGAAGTCAGACAGTACCTCTACTCCTTTCAGATTAATGTACTTCAGGTAGCAGTCATGGAGATCCAGGTAGCGTCCATAACCCTCTTCATCAGTGAACTCCACCAGATCTGTGATCAGCAGGAAGACTGTTACTGTCCATTCACACCATGAATAGGCAAACATATTAGTGTCTGCTTTAGCAAACAGCTCTCATGTTACTTAAGACTTACTTTGTGCCTCCTCACTGGGGTTGTCTTTGGCTTTCATGAGCTCTTCAAACTCCACTGACATGGGCACACAGATCTAGAATTGACACACAGTACAAATGGTTAATTATTTTGCATTCTGAAACAGCATGTCATTCAGGAAAAGATGACAGTGAAGGACAGATCTTTTGACGTCCATCTACCTCATGAGGGTGTTTTCTGTGGAATTCCTTGATCTGTTTGAGTCGGTTGTAGAATTCAGCAAACTCGTTTGGTCCTGATATTGCATTCAGCTCATCCTTCCTCATACTGATAACAGATATACGACAAAGCTGTGAGATCCAGCAAAATAATGCTGATATATTTCTATACTGACTCAAATGTCCTTGAGATTGTCTTACCCATCTTTGTCTTCATACAAGTCTCTGAGGTTTGCACTCACTTCCATGTATCTCTGCAATTATCAAATAACACGAGCTAAATAAATATACAGTTTGCATGACTGTGATTTTGAGAATTATTAGGAAAACCAAAAAGTTAACAACATTAAATAAAATATCTTACATCCAGCATAGCTCTCACACGATGATCAGAGTTGATCTGGTCTCTCAGCTGTTGAGCAGAGAAAATAATAGTTATGCTGAATAAAAACGATGTTGCACACACATAACTTGGCTTTTTGTTTTATCTTTAATCATTGTTAGGAAACACTATTCAAATAGTCTTCGAACTATTTGGTTCAGAGTTTATGTTTATTTATAACATGATTAATGTGTTAGCATCATTTTAAACTTATTCAAAGATGCGTAAAGTTACCGTGTTTTTTTTCGTCAGCATTTCCTTCGTTTTCGCGTCCATAAGCCTCTCTTTCTCCTCATGGTATCGACGCTGTTGCTCTAAAATCGTTTCCATTGTTATACAGTAATTTCAAGATGTTTTTTAATTATTGTTTAGTTAAATCTGCGTACGCGCGTGTAACATACAGGAAAGAGATCCCTTGCTTATTTCACTCGGCCGGAAACATAAACGAGAGAGTTAAGGTTCCGACTTCCACCTCTGTCGCTTTCAGATTTATTTAGGTGTTTTTGAACTGAATAACACAATAGATTGTATTATTGGAAGATGAGTTCACATATCGTTTGTGTTAAATAATATATCACACATTTGGAGTACTTGATCACATCACAACGGCCACAGGCCACTCAGATTTAGATTAAGATTAAGATAGGACTGTTCCAATTGTATTTATTTAAAATTTTTCTTGATTCTTAAGAAAAAAAATGCATGATTAATAGTATGAACGAAAAATCTTTAATGTATATCTAAATAATATATACAATATCTGAATATAATTTAAAATCAAAATAGGTCTGTATTATGCAGATTCATTTTTCGATGTTCTTTCTTGGGATGAAGAAATGTAAGTGCAATGCAATTATTTATCCACTGTTTTTTAACTTAAAAACACTCTCACAATGCAACATAATATCAAAATTCATGATTTATAGTACATACATTCTTATTACATTTTATGTCTCGTTGTGCATGGTTTATCAGTGTGTGTTATTTAAAAAAGGTTCATCTTTCATCAAAGGCCTCTGATAAGCATGTGAAATTCTCTTTTCAACTGACATTTATGTAGAAATATTAGCCAAAAGCCTAATAGCTGGTTAGACACGGAATTACGTAAAAAGAGAACTAAATTTGGGTCTTTTAAAGTGAGCTATGTGTCAACAGAGCTGCGTAGTAACTGGTTACATGTGATCTGGACTATGTAATCAGATTCCAAAAATTAAGTACTTGTAATTAGATTAAATTATATCTTCAAATACTAGTAATCAGACTACAGTTAATTTTTTGTGGATGACATGATTACATATTATTTACACAATAGCAATAAATTATTCATCTTTTATTGATTCTCCCTAATTCCTCTTTTTCATCTTTTAAATTTTCCTTTGTAAAATAGCCTACTTGTATAAATTCAGAAAGTCTTCAAGTTTTGTTGAAGTTCCCCCTGAGATTTTAAAGTAAATATTTTAATAAGTATCACATTTGCATGTTCATTGGATCTCTGACATTCGTTATGGTCACATGACATGCAAGTAAACAAATAAAGTATCTCGTTTTTTTAGTAATTTTTTTATTATTATTATTATGATTGATTTTAAAGTGATTTATTTCAATTTAACATATTTTCTATGATATAATTATTATAATTATTAGCTATTCCTTTAATTCATAAACCCCCCTGCAGTTCCTTCTCGAACACCAGACTGAGAAACTGTGACGTAATATAATGTTTAATGCTTTTTACTCTTTGTATTTTTCTGTCAATATGTTACAAGATTATACTATTTAAATCAATGTGATAAATGAGTTAGGTCAAAAGTAATCTAAAAGTAGTCTGATTACCTAAAATGTGTAATGTAATGAATTACACTACTAACTACAACTGTTGTCATGTAATTTGAAATCAGTAATGGATTACAGTGTCATGATCAGCTGGATGTGTCAGTCCAGATTTGGATGACACTCCAGCCATCTATGAACTGTGTCTGCATTTTTCCGTTTCTTGTATGGACTAATCACCTGTGAACTCTCGTCTCCACCCACCTCATGTGTTGTCATGGTTACTGATGTGTTCTCCTCCCATCTCATGTGTTTCCATAGTTACTCATATGTTCTCCGCCCCCTCAGTGTCATTACCTCCTGTATAAATACCCCAGAATTCCCTGTATTCGGGTGCTGATCATTGTGTGTCTGTGTGTGGGTGTTTCACCTCTCTTCCTATCTCTGACACTGTTGTTTATCCGTCCTGACCATTGCCTAGTGGATTATGTCTCTGTCTTATGCAATAAACTCTCAGCAAATGGATTCAACTGCCTTACCTCTCGTCACTCGTGACAGAATGATCAGCCCTATAGAATCCAGCGAGAGTTTCCCGGGTGGCATGGACTGTAGCGAGGATGTGTTGCGGCGTCTGTGCGGGGTGTTTCAGCGGGGACGTCGGCTAGAGGATTATGTCAAGGAGTTCATCAGTCTTTGTCATCTTGCTCGCGCTAGTGACAACAAACTAAAGGACTGTTTCCTCATGGGGCTTGACCCGGAAGTACTGTGCGAGGTCGATGAGGAGCTGGAGGAGGATCCGGATTGGTCTCTGGTCGAGTTCCTAGATGCTGTGCTTCTGATCCGTGGATCTGAGCTTACTGTGGGTCCGGTTGAGGAGGATTATAGTCAACAACATCAGCGGTCAACGAGCAACCTGCCCAACGAATGGTGCAAGATTGACGCTATTTTTAGACTGGCTTACGAAGTGGCGGACGTCAACCCACCAGTGCGGACGTCAGCGCCGTCAAAAACCCCCACTGTTTCTCATCCTCTCCACACTCGCGAGGATTATGGAACGCCAAGAGGGTCTCCTGCGGTCTCAGAACCGCAAAAAACGGGTTTCAGTCCCGTTTCATGGCGACAGGGGCCGTGTGCAATCCAGCAGGTATCGGTTTCGCAACCGGGAGAGCCGAGTTTAACCCCATCAGTGCCGGTTTCTCAGCCAGGTGAGCGGTCATTCATTTCGGCGGTTCAGGACCCGCAAATAAGGGGTTGTAACCTTATTTCACGGCGACAGGGGCCGTGGTTAATCCATTCTGTGCCGGTGTCTTCAGTTCCTGCGGTCTCTAACCCGCAAATAACGGCTCCTAGTCCCGTTTCACGGTCTAGCGAGCCATGTAGAGCCCAGTTGGTCCCGGTTTTACAGCCTAAGATGCTGTTTAAGGCTCAGTCGGTCCCGGTTATACAGCCAGGAGTGCTGTTTTCTGCTCAGTTGGTTCGGGTTTTACAGCTGGAGGAGCTGTCACCTGTCCTAGCGATAGGTTCCAACATCACATCACAGCGAGAGGGGTTGTGTGTTGTTCAGTCGGTCCCGGTAACGCAGCCAGGAGAGCTGCAGAAGGTCCTCACAGTTTCAAGTCCACAAATAACGGGTCCCACTCCCGTTACACGGTATGAGGAGCCGTGTGTTACTCAGTCGGTCCCGGTAACGCAGCCAGGAGAGCTGCAGAAGGTCCTCACAGTTTCAAGTCCGCAAATAATGGGTCCCACTCCCGTTACACGGTATGAGGAGCCGTGTGTTACTCCGTCGGTCCCGGTAACGCAGCCAGGAGAGCTGCAGAAGGTCCTCACAGTTTCAAGCCCGCAAATAATGGGTCCCACTCCCGTTACACGGTATGAGGAGCCGTGTGTTACTCAGTCGGTCCCGGTAACGCAGCTTGAGAAGCTGCACAAGGCCCTCACAGAGTCTAGCCAATCGGTAACGGGTCTCAGTCCCTTAGCACGGTGTGAGGGACCGTGTAGCGCCCTGTCTACCCCGGTTACACCGCCAGGAGACCTGTTGCCAGCCCTCGTGGTGCCTAGACCGCAGTTGATGGGTCCTAGCCCTGTATCATGGCTCAAGGAGCCGTTAGACACCCAGTCGGTACCGGATTATTTGGCGGAAGCACAGTGGGAGGACTTCACAGCGTCTAGTTTGCCTCTTTCGGGTCCTAGCCCCGAGTTGCCGTGGCCCGAACCTTCAGTGTCTGTTGAATTCGACGTCCCGTGGCCTGATCCACCTGAGCCATGTGACGTTTCAGATTTACTGTGGCCCCAGCCACCCGAACCCTTGAGCGAAGTTAATGTACCGGTCCCGTCAGTGGCTGCACTAACCCCAGAGAAATCGACTCCGGTCGTAGATTCTCTGGGGTCCCCGCTGGTGGCTGCACACTCTCCGGGTCGGTCCATTGGGGTGGCGCAGGTGAAACTACTTCACGCTGTGTCACTCGCTGGGGTCATGGAACCTTCACCAAGCTGTGAATCGGCCATGGAGGCCGTTGAACAGTCTGTTCAGTCTCTGTGGGCACGATCATTGTCCGGTCAACCTAGAGGGGTGCTGTCGCGGCCTGTTCGGCCCAGGAGGTCGTCCTCGTCGTCTGAGGAGTCCGGGAGGGTTACTCCGCTGTCTGCCCCGCCTTGGAGGGCGGCTTCGCTGTCTGGTCGGTCCAGATGGACAGGCGGGTCGTTGTCTGGATTATCTCGGAGGGCTTTACAGTCGTCTGCTCCACCCTGGAAGGTGCATAAACTGTTTGATCGGCTCGGGAGAGCATATCTACGGCCTAGGTGGTCCTCTCCACCGTCGGATCCGCCCTGGAGGGCGTACGAACTGTCTGGCCGGCTCAGGAGAACATCTTCATTGCCTGGTTCGCCCAGGTGGGATTCTCCACCGTCTGCCCCGCCCTGGAGGACGTGCCCGCCGGCTCCTAAGCCTAGAGGCGTCTGGAAGCCGCCCTTAGGGAGGGGGCTATGTCATGATCAGCTGGATGTGTCAGTCCAGATTTGGATGACACTCCAGCCATCTATGAACTGTGTCTGCATTTTTCCGTTTCTTGTATGGACTAATCACCTGTGAACTCTCGTCTCCACCCACCTCATGTGTTGTCATGGTTACTGATGTGTTCTCCTCCCATCTCATGTGTTTCCATTGTTACTCATATGTTCTCCGCCCCCTCAGTGTCATTACCTCCTGTATAAATACCCCAGAATTCCCTGTATTCGGGTGCTGATCATTGTGTGTCTGTGTGTGGGTGTTTCACCTCTCTTCCTATCTCTGACACTGTTGTTTATCCGTCCTGACCATTGCCTAGTGGATTATGTCTCTGTCTTATGCAATAAACTCTCAGCAAATGGATTCAACTGCCTTACCTCTCGTCACTCGTGACATACAGTTTGTTAGTAATCTAACCAGCTATATGTGTCAAAATACACCATCACTAGACACGTTATTTCATACAGCAACAGAATGACGTATTATTGTTTTATCAACCCTAATGTCTCATATTGAGCAAGAAATGGCCAAACATTTCTACATCAGATCAAAACAATTCCTTCCACTGCTATTTTTTTTCCTGTTATACTAGATGAAATTAGTTAGGACTGGCCTGCCAACAGTCAGATATCTAGTGAGTTTTCTCCTGTTGAAGGGCTGCTTATGTGCTTGCGCTAGTGTGTCTGTGTCTTGTGTCTGTAATAGGATATGCCGTGAGATCTGTCTGAGGACACGGTTATCTCTTATAAGCCTGTCTGTCGTAGAAACATGTCCACGTCTGTCTCCTCTGCCATCTCTCTCTCTAAGGTTTTATGACAGTGATAGAAAATTGAATTACTCCCACCTCAGCCTTGTAGGAGAGCCTTGATTATTGAGTCTCTCCTGAGGGTGATCTAAACTTGTTGTTATGACCTTTAGGAGCCCTGTGAGGATTTTGAAGCATCTTTGAAGAAAATCCAGCTGTTAATGTTCCAAATCACACTCACACTCTCAGAAATGCACCTGAAATAAGCTTCTTTTGGAATTAAAACTAAGGAAAAATAATTTCAGTTTTATTCATACACTAGA
>NW_026129259.1:14917-34509 GCF_022985175.1 Labeo rohita
AAGTTAGCACAAGTATTAGAAGAAATTCCAGTACAGCTGCATTACTTGCTGAATTGACTTTATTTTTCTGCAGTATTAGGTATGTTATGTTTGTACCACACCTATAGCAGAGTATACTGTCATATGACATGTAGCATTCATCTCCATAACACTCTAGGGTTGATATGTGTGTTACAGAAAGTGATGAGCAGTGCTCGGACTCACGCTGGAGCCCATCTGAATCTGTCTGCCTTCTCTTCCTGGGAGGTCAGTTTCTCTTGGTCTCGTCTTTACAAATGCGACTGTCATGTTTTCTTAGTTAATAATGTTTTCATTAATGTTGTCAAACTGACTGGCAGATCATTAATGTTGTGTTTAATGGCTACAGGAGCTGGCGTCTCTGGGTCTGGACAGATTGATGTCTGCTCTTATGGCTTTAGGTCTCAAATGTGGAGGGTGAGTGTGAACACACTGTCCTGCTCACGTTGCTCTCACTTTAACTACAATTTCATATTTAACTGTATCACAAATAAATAATTTAAACTGGCAGTCCTTGATTCTGGAGTCTGTAATGTCCAGATGTGTGATGTTTGTCTGTGTTTTTCACACTAGAAGAGAGGGCCCAGCGTCTGTTCAGCACTAAAGGCAAATCTCTGGAGTCACTGGAGCCCTCACTGTTTGCCAAAAGCCCAAAAGCCAAGGGACCAAAGAAGTAAGCCTCTCGTCATTTGAGATAATGGAAAATACATTGCAGTTAGATTTAAATTAGTACAGAAGCAAGTGACTTATTTACAAAATATGTATAATTTGTGTTTGTATGCATCATTTGCCTGTTAACTGTAACTTATTTAATCTTTTTTTTTTAAATATATGTATCTATCTCCTGTCTGCAGAGACTCTGAGTGCAACAAAGAAACAGCTTTTCTTGAAGCTCAGATTTATGAATATGTGGAGATCTTGGGGGTAAGCAGTCTGTCTGTTGTAGGATTTTAAAATTATTCTCCTCTCGTTACACATTTGTCTGCAGTGATGTTGCTGAAAGCTGATGTGTTTTTTTGTGTGACCCATGAGAACGTCCAGAGGAAGCAGGCGTGCACAGGAGAGGAGCGTGACGAGGAGGATGAAGAGCAGCCCAGTGAGAGTGAAGATGAAGATAATGAGATCATATACAACCCCAAAAACCTGCCACCCGGCTGGAATGGAAAGGTACACTTGGTTTTATTTTAGTTATTTATAGTGTTCATTAGAGATAAAAACGAAAAAAAAAAGTAATTGACTTCAATCATTCATCCAAAACATAATGAAGAGTGGAGAAGAGTAGTATTTTAACTCTGTTCTATATCACATATTCAATATCATAGAGCTCTAGTAGTAAAACACTTATAGTGTGTCATTAACTTTGTCTTTTGTCTGTTGTCTTTAGCCAATTCCATCCTGTTTTGGGCATTCCTAATACAGCCCACTTTGCCCACACCCAGATTGAGGATGCAGTGTCCTGTGAGTACAGTAATTCATCACAGATATACATATCACCCAATTTATACAGTGTACACTATGCGTTAGTGTTAATAAATGATAAAAAAGCACTGTTCCAGCCAGTCTTATATTTAATTTCTAACAGGACTGACAGTTTTACAGTTGTTTGACATTACTAGCCTACTGCTCAAATTCATGGTACTACAGGGTATTTGTTGTAGAGCTTAATGCTGATATTTATGCTGGTGCTTATTTGCAATAACCTTTTAATTTAAAAAAAATAGTGATGTCCTTTACGAAGTAAACATTTTAATAAAGGCTAATCATTATAAAAATATCTTTATTATAAGGATCGTGCATAGAACACAACATATATCATTGAGCTTAACAAAATATATTGAAAATATATTAAAAACAAAGTCAAACTACCTTGTACTTAAAATGCATTTTTCTCAGTTACACTTTATTTTGATATTCCACTTTCAACATTCTTCTAACTATAAGTAACTTTGCAACTACATGTCAACTAATTCTCATTCATTTGCAACTACATGTCTACTAACTCTCAGACCAGACTGTTAGGTTAGGTTTAGGGTTAGTAGAATAAGTTGACATATACTTGCAAAGTGTTAGAAGATAGTAAGCAGACAGTCTACTAATACTCTATTGACTAGTTGACATGCAGTTGCAAAATTACTTACTGTTAGTAGAATGTCTAAAGTGGACTATCAAAATAAAGTGTTACCTTTTTCTCTTTTCTAATAGTCTGGTCAAAGCTGAAGTCACAGAAAGCATTAGAGCGATGGCAGACAGACACAGAGGCAAGTTATTCTGAAACACATTCAATAGTCTGACATTACACTGAGTGAAGTCACATTCACCTGTTCAGCTCTGCTCTGACTGAAGCATCAGGTTTAACCAACATTAATCAGCTGTTAAAACTCTGTTTTGGCTGCTTGATTTGTTGCTTGTTGAAAAGAGAAGTTTTCAAGTGGGAATAAATCTTGAGACTGGATGTTTATGAATTCAGAAAGACAATATCTATACATTTTGTTTTGTCTTGCAGGAGGAATATGAAGACTCCAGTGGAAACGTGTCTTTTCCACAGTTTGTGAGAAATGTGATTGGTCTTTTTTAAAAGCTATCAGTTTGTACATTTTTATTACTATTTGATTATTCCCCATTTTTCCATTGGCTGTCTTAAATATTAGATGACTTTCCTTATTCAATTAATGGATACTTTCCTTTTTTAGTACATTGTGTTAAAATTGTTTGTTTGCTTTTTTTAATCAGTCTGGTGACTTTCAAATCTGCTGTAATTACAGGCTGTTCCATAACATACTTACATGGTAAGTACATTTTGTTTCATGTAACTACAACAGCTACAACTAAGTACTTAAGTAGGTAATTACTCTGTATTATGGACACCTTAAAATAGAGTATCTAAACACATACTTTTAAAATATAAACTAAAAATATTAATTTCCAAACAAATGTGAGCATTTTCAGGTCATTCTGATATAGTCATAGAACAGTTAAACATTGTTAACAATTAAATAATATACATAGTTAAAAAAAAAAAATATATATATATATATATATATATATATATATGATTTAAATCAACAGTGACACAGATCCACAGAAATACACACTCATTCAGACTCACATACATTATATACATTATTATACTGATGTGAATTGTATTATCTATGGCTACATAGTACATGTACAGTATTTGGGAAGAACAACCGAGGATCTGACTTACAATGTCAATTCAATTTTTTGAATACCTTGAGATACTGTAACATCTCGCTGTTGCTAATTTATCACACAAAGATGCAACATCACATTATTGGCACAGAACCAATATCAATTATTCAGTATCAATTATTTAGTTAAATCAGAGAGTCTGACTGTTCCCCAAACATTAAACCCAGGATAGAGCGGCTGAGTGAATGTGGTCTGGACTGTGTGGATGAGGTTCATTGTGTCAGAGACGCTGTAGAAGGACAGAGTTCCTGCACTGTGATCCACATACACTCCTATTCTACGGAAACTGGGGGGTACAGGGAGTTCAGTGTATTTGTTATTGTGCCTGAATGAGAAACTGCAAGAAGAGCAGGACAAACTCCAGGACTGTTCATTACATCCAAATAAACACTCATAACCAGACCCCTTCCTGCTGATGCTCTTATATGACACTGATATATCAACACCATCACTCCCACTCCACTCAACCTCCCAGTAACAGCGTCCACTCACACTCTCTCTACACAACACCTGAAGACATCCATCAAATCTGTCTGGATGATCAGGATATTGATACGGATGGAGTATGCCAGTGCAAGTCACCACTCTGTTCCCTTCAGACAGACGGAGGAGTTTATACACTGTATTTGGATCCAGAGTAAGCCGATGGGAATCTGATGCAGAAAAAATAGAATTATGAATTTTAAACTGGACAAAGGTTTGTGAATTAAAATGTTCCTGTTTTTTTCTACCCACTTTCCTGTCTATCTCAGCTTTTATGTTAATTGAAGACAAAAGCCCAGAGAATAATTTTAAGAGTTTATGTTCTGAGGACTTTTATGTTGGTGTGTATTTCTGCTTTCATTGGTTCCTGTGTTTCCTCTCTGTTAAGTTCCTGTCATAGATATGTAAAGGTAGATGCGTTTGCCATCTTGAAATTATCAAAGTGTTGTCACAGAGTAAGCACAGCTTCTGGTTGTTTGGAAAAAAAACAAATGACAAAAATGACAAAATTTAAATGGGATAAACTTTCACAGGTGAGAATGTGTTGGTTTGTGTTTTTATTATGTATTAAGTTTTTAAACTATGGTAACTTTTTAATGTTGTGTTAGCTAATGGCTTCATCTCTAGTGTTAGTCTAGCAAAACAATCTGCTAAAGTCTGATGCAGATATAGATATAAATGTGTATAACTGTGAGTGCAGAACTTGCTCTCAAGTGTTCACAGACTGGCTTTGACCATTTCAATATGGCGGACGGCTTACATATAGTGGCCCATAGAGACATCTGCTAATAAGGCATCTACCTGTACATACATATGTTTCCTGTTTCCTTGGTTCTCTCAGTTCCCGATTATGCACTTGTTTGTCACCTTATTATCTATGATTTGCACCGGTGTATTTAGTGGTTTCAACAAGCCAACAATAGAAAGCGACCAATCATGCACCATTAAAACCAGCACGATTCCCATTAGAACCAGTAAAACCATTGCAAATTCTGTGATGGTTTCTATTGTTTTTTTTTTTTTTTTTGTTGTTTTTGTTTTTTCAGCAGGGCTTAAATGGCTTTTTGCTGGAGGTAACAGCTGGTGCGTCCAGTTTGGTTTTGTTTTACGTTTGCATTTCTTACTATCAGCCATGTTTATTCTACTCTGGGCTTTTATATACATATCCGCTAACTGTTTACAAGAAGCACACATGTGACAATTAGCTGAACATATATTTGTTTAATTAGTGACATTTGGCCTGCATTTTGAAAATCTTTTTTTTTTTTTGAATGTGACAACATTTTTATTTTTAAACCTTTTTTTGAATATGGTTACATAATATAATGCTCTACAATATTTCTATGAACAAATCTCTGACAGAGATCCTTCCCCTCCCCCTATCACTTTGTGCATTGTTAATAAGCATGCTGACATAATTCATAGCATCGAGGTCAACGTCGCCCTTACTCTTAGCCTAAGACTTCTCTCTATTCCTTAGTAAATGTTTGTTTCATCAGCTTTGTGAATAGGTATTAAGAGAAAACTCGTAACTAAAAACGTTTACTGCTATTTAGGAGAACTCTTAGTGGTAAGTTTTTTGTCAATACAGGCCCTGATTCAGATCACCAGCTTGTTAGAAGAGAGCTCCATGCATGAACTGTGTTTTGATTGACAGGGTCCCTACACAGTGTTTATTGCTCCTTACTCTCTGAGCACGGGATATCCACTGAAATTTACTTCACTTTGGAAAATTCATTCATGGAGTTGCGCTATGCCACTGCAGCATTTGACACAGACAAAACTTAGTAGAACTTACTAGTGTAAAGTGTGACATAATATACCTCTGTAAATAAATACAATTTAAATTCACATCTCTCACACTTTAATGCCCTTTGAATGAAGCATATATGCTCCGTTCTATCGTTTAAGGTCAACTCAGGTAACAACAGGAGAAAAAAAAAGCAGTTTCTTGAAATGAAAGTATGAAAAGATATTTCGTAAACATTTTGTAAAAAGGTTGCCAGGTCTGATGAATCTCGATTTCTGCTACAGCATTCAAATGATAGGGTCAGTATTGGGCTGGAACAGGACCTTTAGACAAGACTTAATCTTGAATTTCCAGAGTCACAGATGTACTCTATAGTCACTCTATATACTGTACTCTATACTGTATGTCAGAGTGTTGCCCACAAGGCTATTGCTCTGACCACTGGATTACTTAAAAAAAAAACCCAAAAAAACTATAAAATAATATATATATATATATATTAATAATAATAAAGAATGTCAACACTAATGATGTTTTCTTCCACTTCCAAGAAATAAACATTCTAGATGAAGTATCTTAATGTGTGTAATTTAATTGTGTTTCTTAGTGACTTACACTGTAGGAAGTCTTCTCTGGTCCTGGGAACAATGTTACTGTGAGTGACTGTGAAAATAACAGATATTAAAAGTGTAGATCTCATTTAAAGAGATATATTATTGTCTACCTGCATTTCAAATGTACTTAAATGTAAAGATTTGCTGCATGATATTAGATGATGTTAGGCTCATTACAGAGAGCAGATGGATCTCTAATATTTTACCATTTATCCTTTCCATCTCATTTTTGCAGAAATCCTCCAGTTTGTGTCTCAGCTGACTGACAGATTCTCTCACACCATCAAAAGAAAAGAGGAAACTGACACTGATGTTTTCTGTAGATTCAGGAGGAGCTGAGAAAGACTGAAGACTCTACAGGAATAAAAATTAATAAACCAGAAAACAATTCTGCTAAAAAAAAACTGCAAAATACAGTAATTCAAGTATTTCCAGTCTACTTTAAAGTCCTTCAAAAAGAAGGAAACATGAAACATGACCGTGATAATTAATAATAATAATAATAATAATCATTATAAAACATGTTTATCCATTCATCAGTCAGTGTGGTTGATATAATCAATGCCAGTTAATTAAAGACACTAGATCTGTTACCTGGAGGAAATGGATGTGATCGTCTGTGTGTGAAAGCTGCTCCAGCTCAGTGTTTCTCTTCTTCAGATCATCAATCTCCTGCTCCAGTCGCTCCATTTGTTCTTCAGCTCGACTCACTGCAGCCTTTTCCTGATCTCTGATCCGCTGTGTCACCTCAGAGCGGCTTCTCTCAATGGAGCGGATGAGCTCAGTAAAGATCCTCTCACTGTCCTCCACTGCTGTCTGTGCAGAGCGCTGTTACACACACATCACAATCAGCTCTTACTGCTTCCTCACACAGCCTGAGAGACACAGCGGCTTCAGTGGGACTGAAAGAGGAGAGTCAAACTGAGTCTCAAACTTCTCTTCTTCTCCAAACTCACCTTATGAGACTCCACAGCCTCTCTCAGCTGCTCAAGATCTTTCTGTCTCTGCTGGATTCTCTGCTGGAGTTTACTCTGTGTCTCCTTCAAGTGTTTCTGGAAGAGAAATTAAAAAACAGCAAACCCAAGACTTATTACATAAAACTATCACAAATTCAAAATGTAAAAAGTTGCCTGTTTGATTAAAAATATTTTTCTTTACAACAATGTTCATGAGAGGTTTGGGATCATTATTTATATTTAGGTTAGACACAAAGTCCTCAGACATGAAGGGGGCATATATAATTCTTACTGTCATCATTATTCTGCAATCATGAATTAATTAGCAAAAATTGACATCTTGCAATTTGCAGCAACAAAGAAACTCATGTTCAGTTAGAGTAGGGACTTGAGCCATTTGATAAAAGCAAAGTTCAGCTTGTGCACAAATACAGAGCTGTCATGTTTTATCTCCCAATGGAATGAAGATCACATGATGCAATAATGATACAGCTGGATACTGCAGTGAGGAGAAACACTTGAAGTGTCAGCATTAATAAATCAATGTGTCGTTTCAGTTCATACCTCTTTCTCTGTCCTCTCTGCTGCAGTTGATACAGTCTCATGGTTTTTATGTTTATCCGTCAAACAAAGTACACAAACACATTGCTGGTCAGTACAACAGAAAACCTCCAGAAGTTTATTATGTTGATGGCAGATCATCTGCTGCAGTCATCCAGTGGCGTTGATCACTTTGTGTCTCTTTCTTGAGTGAAACTCCTCATGACGCTCAAAATGAGTTTGACAGTAAGACTCCAGACACACCAGACAGGACTTGACAGCTTTGTGTTTTCTTCCAGTACAGATGTCACACTCCACGTCTCCAGATCCAGCAGGAACAGCAGCTTTTAGTTTGGTCTTCTTCAGTTTCTCCACCACTTCAGCCAGCATGGTGTTTTTACCTAAAGCAGGTCTTGGACTGAAGGTCTGTCT
The DNA here is from genome assembly GCF_022985175.1 of Labeo rohita. Taxonomy (NCBI): domain Eukaryota; kingdom Metazoa; phylum Chordata; class Actinopteri; order Cypriniformes; family Cyprinidae; genus Labeo; species Labeo rohita. Next base: position 22,921 of record NW_026129259.1, read on the forward strand.
GCACTGAGGGCAGCTGTAGACTCTCTTCTGATCCTCTTGATCCCAGCAGTCTGTAATGCAGCTCATACAGTAACTGTGTCCACAGGGAATGGCCACTGGATCCTTCAGGAGATCCAGACACACTGGACAGCTGAACTGATCCACTGAAAAAACACTGGCTTCAGCCATTTCACTGTGTCTACAGCAATACAGACACACAAACAACAGCTCAACAGCAGATCAGTTTCAGTTTCTTGTAACAGTTTCCTGGTTCTGTGTTTGAGAGACGTGTGCAAAACAAGTAAGGCTGTAAACCCACACCCTAAAATGTCCACTAGGTGTCAGTCTTATACAGAAACTCAGAGTTAGTGAGAACAGAAAGTTGCTGTGAGTTGTTAGATGAACACCTTTACAAAATAAAACCATTATTCATTTTGTGTCAATAACCCAGCTATGTCCAGATATTAGATGACTGTGATTTTGCATGAGCAGGTTATGGGGTGATGTCTATGGCATTTCCTTTCAAGCCCTTTAGACTTGTTACATCTGGAGTTGTTTGGAAAGGCCTATACAGTGGCAGGTCAGGCCTGGTACACCTGCAGAAAGTAATCATAAATAAAAAAAAATTAAAAGAACAATACTGTTTATAAATTCAATGTCTCTGTTACTTAATTAGTGGAGAAGAGGAGTATCCTCAGCTTAACAGAACTGCTCACACTTACAATACATGTGATCAAAACAAGAAAAGAACTTGTTTGTTTACAAACCAGATACAATTTTAAAGTTCAATTTGTATTTAAATTTAAGAATGAAATCATTTACCTGTTGTGAGTGTGTTGACAGTCTGTGTAAGTGGATCACTAAGCTCCAGAAACTCAGTAATGAGCTGCTTTGACAGTTAAAAAAAAAAAAAGTGAGAATAAACAACCCTAAACTCTAAACCCTAAAAAGAGGTCATCTCTAGGTGCTGATCCATCTGGGGGACTGCAGTGACCATCTGATCTGGATACAGACTGGATCTGGTGGTTAAGGTGACCTCGGAATAAGAAGATAGATGCCATAGATGCCATTCTTCTGACGATGCACTGAGTACATTGGGTGTTATAGGAAGTGTTCCCGGTTCAGGTTGACCTAATTAAAGCAGCCTAACAGTCCTTTTAACGGAGGATTGTTGATTTTCGCCCGTGGTTGATTTTGATATTCTAGGTATTAGCAAAATATTCTAGGTATTATAATAACCACAATGACATATTACTTAACAATTAGTTAATAGTAACAACAAGTAAAGTCATATCATAATGATATCTTTGCAAATCATTAGCTAATGATTAATTAAAGCAGACATGTGTTAAAATGTGTTATTAAGGAATTAATACATCATGACACATTTAACTAATAACAATTTATTGATCTATATACCAATCTATATTTATCATATAGAATGTTCATTTGTTGCTGATGAAGTAATTATTAATATATGGTTTAGTTCTTTATGAGTTATATATTAACTCATGATTATATCTGCATTAGTTAAGCATGAATTAATGCATATTTGTGCACTGTATTGTAAAGTGTTACCGCCTTTTTCACTATGTAAAGTTTGTATTTAGATGTTTAAATGATCATGTTGTAGTGGCTTCTTGTTGAAATTGTAAAGTTACATTTTGTAAAACATTAGACTGTAAATGGTGTAAAAATTCATTGCCTGATTATTTAAAATCTATTGCAAATCATAATAATTATAAAAGCTACAAAATCTGGGTAGATTCAGCAGCAAACCTGTAGTCATATTTAGTGTACTTGTATATTTGTATTCTACTTAATTTATAAAAGGCCTTACTGTAAAAACAAATCCGTAAAAATACAGTACAATATACCCTAATAATTAAAGGAAATTTTCCGTATTTGGTTTTTACAGGATGTTTTTCCATATGTTTTAATTACGCATGGCATTGTGGGAACAAGAGCGAAGAGAAGGAGAGTTTCTCGGTCAAAGTTTCATTTTAATGTCGGTTTTCGAATTTAGGAAACCCGTTTTTACCCTTCGTGGTAAATTATATGTTGTTAAATGTCACAAAAAATTGTTTACGTAAGGTTAACTTAGTTGCTCTCTGGCTTGTTTGGCAAATGAACGTCGGAGCCGTCGCACTCAACATTTCTCTGCCTATCGTCAGACATCTTCCTCGTGGAGTTTTCTGCCAAATGAGGTAAGTTTTGACCTTTTATTGTCTTGTTTCACACACACGGAAGATAAAATGCTAAACAGAAACTAATTCGGTAACGTTACTAGCAAGCTGTCTGTGAAGCGACTGTGTAAACCGAGGCGTCCGACAGAATGCCACTTCAGGTCAGCGGTCCGGTAACGTACAGCTCATCGAGTTATCTTTCTCACTCTAATGGACAAATGCACACGACATTATGTCAAAATGACCGTTGTGTTTCTTTCGTTTTGTTTTTTTAATGACAGGACGTGATTGCTGCTGTACTGTGAATCTCAAGCACACCCGCATTCTTATCACGGGTTTGTATTCTGTTTTATTAACAGTTTTATTTAACATTAGTGTTATGTATCAGAAAGAAAATAGTTACTGAGTAATTTATTCTGTTGACTTTCACAACAATGTGAAGTTGTTGCTGTCTGATGCGTCGGAAGTCACGTCACAGACAACGTGCTAATGTTACCAAAATGATCGGATTGATTACTTGTGCATGTTATCATCCTGGTGTGTATAAGGTGTGTTCGAAGTGCTTGTCATTATGTATATGGTCATTTTGTAATGTCTTTTTTGTTTAAGGTGATGGGCAGTTCAGGATTGCTGTCGTTCAGGAAGTTAATTGTTGCGGTTGTGAGCTACAAATACCCAGAAGAGGCGGCACTTACATTGGAATCCATACAGAAGTAAGCAACACGTATGTTATGAAATGTTTATCTGTTTATTTAATTGAAAATAATGAAGTATATTGTAAGACACAGATGATCTGACAAGCTCGTATGACAAATGTAAATGGAGACTATTGGAAATGTAAGTTAAGCAATTTATAAACAAATATTTTAATTGGCAAGTTATTAGGGTTAGCAGTTAATTTAATGAACTTAAAATACTGTATGATTGATTTTCCATCTCCAGCCTGCATGTTACTCTGTAGTTCAGTTTAATTAATTCCATTTTTTGTTATATCCACTTCTTTTAGAATTTTCCTGTGAAGAAATCCTAAACGTGGTTTGAGATGAAGGCAACCAAGTGGCTGCGCATTCCTCCAAGACTCTTGCATGGACAATTTTGAAAATCCATGTAATATTTGAGCTTTTTTAAAATAAAAACAAAAATGGCACTTGTATTAAACATGCTGATAAATGGGAAATAATACATCCCCTATAATGAATTGCATCACTTTAATGATATTTCAGTTACAGTGAACTTCAAAATTCTGTTGTCAAGCCACTGGAGTCACATACTTTACTGATGTCTTTACAGAAGTCAACATTTGAAGTGGATCAAAACCTTTTGCCAAAGTTGCCCTATAACCAAAACAATACTCATTCATGTCTTAGGACAATTTTGATAAACTTTACTGATCCACTTCAAATGTGGACCTTGAAAATGGTAGTTGTATAGACTGTCAATAGAGGGACAGAAAGTACCCATGTTTAATTAAAAATACTGATTAATTAATAATTAATGAATTTGTGTTTTGAAAAATGAATGAAAGTGGGTTTGGAATTGTATGAGGGTGAGTAATTGACAGAATTCACATTTTTGTATGAACTATCCCTGTAAACAATATTGTTTTCTCTTATAAGAAGAAAGTTTTGAATCTTGACTGTTTTACAGTTTGAAGTTTAAATTTTGTGATAACTTTTTAGTGGAACACCTGTATTGTACAGATGCTCATGTTTCCTTTTTTTTTTTTTTTTTTTTTTTTAATTCTGTCTGTTACTGTTTAAAGCTAAACTGTCTTTTACAATACAGGCATTTTTCAGTGTTTGACACATTGTTAAATGAATTGATTATTTGATATCGTTTAGTCCTAACCCATTTAAGGAAAACATAAGCCATTGAATGCACTTTTAAGAATGTTTACATGAAGTATAAACCATGTTCAAGTTGTATATTGTGCTGGATTTATTTGCTTTATAAATATATATATATTTATAGATATAAATACACCATTAAAACAGAAAAAGTCCTGTTTTTTTTACTGGTGGCAGACTGTAAATTAACAGACTGTAAATTTACGGTACAAAGTCCAGGTAATGAGCTGCCAGTACTTTTTCCGTTTTTTTTACAGAATTTTTTTCTCCTAGGAACAAGTGTTGCAAATGAGTTTCAGCTACAAGAACTTTGATACATGTATGGGATGACTGTTATTTCAATTTCATCTGTGTTTATTGTATCTGTCCCTAACAAATAAAACATAACAAGAAAACATTCATAGAACTGGCGGTCCCTGATTTTTGAGGCTGTTTGTAAAGTCCAAACGTGTGATGTTTGTCTGTGTTTTTTCATTGTAGCACACTAGAAGCATCTGTTCAGCACTAAAGGCAAATCTCTGGAATCACTGGACCCCTCACTGTCTGCCAAAAACCCAAAAGCCAAGGGACCAAAGAAGTAAGCCTATCTCCATTTATATGTATAATACAATGCATTCAGGTTTAAATTAGCACAGAAACATTTGCAAAATGTTTGTGTTTTCTTAAATATTTTGTGTGCATTATTTGCCTGTTAAATGTATTAATAAATGTTATTTATTTGTTCACTAAAAATATCTATCTATCTGTCTATCTTGTGTCTGCAGAGACTCTGAGCGCAACAAGGAAACTGCCTTTCTTGAAGCTCAGATTTATGAATATGTGGAGATCTTGGGGGTAAGCAGTCTGCCTGTTGTATATTTAGTTTTGTATTTATTCTCCTCTCATTACACATTAATACTATAATTTTGTACGCAGAAGATATGCACAGCCACAACATTAAAACCACTAACAGGCGAAGTAAATAAATGGATTATATTGTTACAGTGGCACCTGAGATCGATGAGATACATTAGATCTCAGATATAGTTTACTTTTTGATGTTTCTTAGTAAATTAACTTCAGAATGTATTTTTTCAGTAATTTTTTCAGTGTTTTTCTTTGGTTTGATTGGTGTGAATTGTCTGCAGTGATGTTGCTGAAAGCTGATGTGTTTTGTTGTGTGTTGCAGGAGCAAAGGCAGCTAACCCATGAGAACGTCCAGAGGAAGCAACTTTGTCTTTTGTCTGTTGTCTTTAGCCGATTCCATACTGACTGTACAAGCTGCACGGCCTGAACATCAATTACAACTGTGAGATTTGTGGGAATTACATGTACAGAGGACCCAAAGCCTTCCAGAGACACTTTGCAGTAAGTTTGCAATAAAAATATTAGATGTATTAATGGAGCAGGATTTCACTTGTTTCCGTTTTAGGTAGTGAATTTACTGACTTTCAATGCATGTTCCGCATGTTCTGTATCACCTTTACTAATCATGCACTAATGAGAATATTACTCTTACTGAAAATACTAGATAGTATGTCAGGACAGTATAGAAACAAATGTAAATGAACAAACGTTTGTAATTTTAGTCTTAACCCTTGTGCTGTATTGAAAGTCTGTGACACCTTTGGTGTTCCCGGTCAAAAATCAGTTTTCTGTGTTTCATCAGGAGTGGCGTCATGCTCACGGCATGCACTGTTTGGGCATTCCTAATACAGCCCACTTTGCTAATGTCACCCAGATTGAGGATGCAGTGTCCCGTGAGTACAGTAATTCATCACAGATATACATTTCACCCAATTTATACAGTGTACACTATGCATTAGTGCTACTAAATGATAAAGCATCGTTCCATCTCCAGCCATGTTTATATTTAATTGCTAACAGGATTGACAGTTTTATAGTGTAGTCCTTTATGAAATAAACATTTTAATAAAGGAAAACAACATATATCATTTATCTTAACAAAATATATTGAAAACATAAAAATAAAAAAAAAAAAAAATCTAACTAATATTTTAAACTGTTTAAAAGTTGAGAAAAATGCCAATAGTAATATTGGTGTCAGTTATTCATTAAATCATTATTGATGCATGCTAATAAACGTTATGGAAAATGACAGTAATGGTGTCTGTCCTTGCAGTTAAAATGCATTTTTCTCTTTTCTAATAGTCTGGTCAAAGCTGAAGTCACAGAAAGCATTAGAGCGATGGCAGACAGACACAGAGGTGAGTTATTCTGAAACACATTCAATAGTCTGACATTACACTGAGTGAAGTCACACTGACCTGTTCAGCTCTGCTCTGACTGAAGCATCAGGTTTAACCAACATTAATCAGCTGTTAAAACTCTGCTTTGGCTGCTTGATTTGATCCTTGTTGGAGAAAGAAAGATTAAATCTTGGGTCTGAAAGAAAATATCTATAGTTTTTTTTTTTTTTTTTTTTTTTTTTGTCTTGCAGGAGGAATATGAAGACTCCAGTGGAAACGTGGTCAACAAGAAAACTTATGAGGATCTGAAATGACAGGGGCTTCTGTAGCACAACAAACAAGATCTCTGAACATACAAAATACTTGCAATGTAAATACTGAAGCAGAAATGTGATGGTGAGTTTAGTCTTCTTGTCTTTTCCACAGGTTGTGAGAAATGTCAAGTCAAGTTAAGTCAAGTCAAGTCAAGTCACCTTTATATACCGCTATAACAATACAGAATTGTGACAAAGTGGCTGTACAGTATTAAATAGGAAATAGTACATCAACAATGCAAAAGGGCAACAATAAACACTCAATTTTCAGGTAAAGGCAGTTAATCAAATATAGTAAAATAAAATACAATATCGTGTAAAGAAAAAGTGTCCCCAACTAAGCAAGCCAGAGGCAACAGCAGCAAGGAACCAAAACTCCATCGGTGACAAAATGGAGAAAAAAAACCTTGGGAGAAACCAGGCTCGGTCGGGGGGCCAGTTCTCCTCTGGCCAGATGCAAAGGACTCATCTGGTCTTGTGCTGATGGCCGTCTAGGTGATGTGGTCTTCACTGGGGATCCGTCTCTGGGGCTCATCTAGTCGATGTGGTCTCCAGTGACATTCAGGGCTGTAGAGGTCGTCTCTAGGTGCTGATCCACCGTCTGGGCTGGGTACAGACAGGATCTGGGGGACTGCAGTGACCATCTGATCTGGATACAGACTGGATCTGGTGGTTAAGGTGACCTTGGGGTAAGAAAAAAACAGACTAATATTAGCGTAGATGCCATTCTTCTTACGATCCACTGAGTACATTGGGTGTTATGGGAAGTGTTCCCGGTTCCGGTTGACCTAATTAAAGCAGCCTAACAATCCTTTAACGGATTTGAATTATAGAAATATGTTGATGTGTTATGTGTAAGCCAGGTTAAAGAGATGGGTCTTTAATCTAGATTTAAACTGACAGAGTGTGTCTGAATCCCAAACAGTGTTGGGTAGATTGTTCCAGAGTTTGGGCACTAGATAAGAAAATGATCTGCCGCCCGCGGTTGATTTTGATATTCTAGGTATTATCAAATTGCCAGAGTTTTTAGAACGCAGCGGACGTGAGGGACTATAATGCGATAAGAGCTCACTCAGGTACTGTGGAGCTAAACCATTCAGGGCTTTATAAGTAATTAGCAAGATTTTAAAATCTATACGATGTTTAATAGGGAGCCAGTACAGTGTTGACTGAACCAGGCTAATATGATCATACTTTTTGGTTCTAGTATGAACTCTAGCTGCTGCATTTTGGACCAGCTGGAGTTTGTTTATTAAGTGAGCAGAACAACCACCCAATAAAGCATTACAATAATCTAACCTTGAGGTCATAAACGCATGAATTTACGTTTCAGCATTTGACATTGAGAGCATAGGTCGTAATTTAGATATATTTTAGAAATTTCGAAATGTGATTGGTCTTTTTGAAAGTGATCAGTTTGTACGTTTTTATTACTTTTTGATTAATCCCCATTTTCCCATTTGTGGTCTTAAATATGAGACGTATTTCATTAATAAATTCTAGCACATTGTGTGAAAAATGTTTGCTTTTTTAATCAATCTGGAGATTTTTAAGTCTGCAGTACAATATATTGAAACAGTGAGGTGGTTTTACTTCAGTAGTATATCATAATGACAAAGAAAACATAAGCTAAAAAACACAAATAAAAACAAAATGAAATACAGTATCACATTTACATAAAAAGAAATTAAAACACATTTTTACACCATATACACGGCATCTTAAATATACTGTTATACATATACTATTAAAGGTCCTGTACGTGCAGTGAGAGCACACCTGTATCGGATCCCTTAAAAGATTATAAAAGTACAAACCCATTCTGCCTCTTTCCAATCTTTTTCCAATCTTCAAAATTTATTTATTTATTATTTCTTTTATAATGTACCTTTGTGTTAATTTAAAAGTGTTTGGATGGCAAGATTCACACTTTTGATTTTAGGACTCTTGAATAATTTAAATTGTCATTTCAGTTATATAATGAGATTTTAACCATTTTTTCATGGACAAACAGTATTTACCAATTTTACAGTCAATATTATATTAAACTGATGATAAAGTATCTACTCCATTATAATATTGTACAACACACGTTATTATGAGTGACAGAAGTTCAGCTGTTGTTTACAACATCTTACTGTTTTGTAATTTGTAAGTTGCTCTGGATAAATGCATCTGCAAATATAAACATTCTGATTTATCATGGGTTGGCATATACAATGTGTAAAATCTCTATGATCTAGACCGTTAGATCAACACAGTTTCGCTGATGATTTATAACCAACCCCAAACCCAGGATAGAGCGGCTGAGTGAATGTGGTCTGGACTGTGTGGATGAGGTTCATTGTGTCAGAGACGCTGTAGAAGGACAGAGTTCCTGCACTGTGATCCACATACACTCCTATTCTACTGCAGCTGGAGGGAACAGGGAGTTCAGTATATTTGTCTTTGTGCCAGAATGAGAAACTGAAGGGAGAGCAGGACAATCTCCAGGACTGATCATTACATCCAAATAAACACTTATGACCAGATCCCTTCCTGCTGATACTCTTATATGACAATGATATTTGCACTTCTCTTCCACTCCACTCAACTTCCCAGTAACAGCGTCCACTCACACTCTCTCTACACAACACCTGAAGATATCTAACAAATCTGTCTGGATGATCAGGATACGGCTGCCGTGTGTTAGTGTAAGTCACCACTGTGTTCCCCTCAGACAGACGGAGGAGTTTATATGCAGTGTTTGGGTCCAGAGCGAGCTGATGGGAATCTGATGGGAAAAAAACACTGGCGTGAGGAAAGTATATATATATATATATATATATATATATATATATTATGTTGAGTATTCAACTTGATATGCCAAAAACCAGGGGTGTAGGTTTTATTTTAACTGGTGTGTACATTACAGCAGACAGCACCCCCTCATCCCACTACCCCAACATTTTCACATTTATGTTTTTGGCCTTTTGTACGGCTGAGAGAGCTCGACGGGCTGCAACTTAAGAAAACACATGCAAACAGAAAAAAATGACAACAAATTAAGAAAACTTCATCAGTTTGACAACACAGGCGCTGCAAATCCTCACAACGCAACCAAACACAGAAACGTGCTGTGAACACACAAATAGACCTGATTATTATTATTATTATTATTATTATTATTATTATTATTATTATTATTATTATTTATTCAGTTTCATCATCAAACAAAAAAAACAAGGCAACATTGCACATTTCAAATTGCAAATTCAACTGCAAATAAATAAATAACAGCATAAAGAGAAAACACACAAGATGAACACAAACATACCAAAAGAAAAACAAAAAACAAAACAAAACAAAACAAACAAAAAAAGAAATTCCAGGCAATTACATAAATTTAAAAAGCTTTCAAATTTGTTTTGTTTTTATGAGCTTCTTATTTTGAGATGTCATATTAGAGAGGGTTTCTAGGTAAATTTTAAGATCAGTGTTACAAAATGTAATATATAATGGTTTCTTCTGACTTACTTTTGACTTGTGAATATAAAACTTTGCTAAGATAATTAAGAGATTTATAACATAAACCTGTTTATCAGAAAAAGAGGGGTTTTGAAAACAAAGTAAAATATCATGAAAATCTAAATTAAGGGGTTTGCCTAATTTCTTTGTTATGTCTATTTTAAAGTCAGTCCAAAATGAAATAGCATAAGGGCAATAGAAAAATAAATGTTCAATATCTGGACCTGATTATTTGTTCAGTGGCTTTTAGTTAAAAAATTCAGGTCCCAGCTGGGTTCGTCACTTTTTGAGGTCCCCCTGAAACATTTCCGTTGTGGTCTGTGCTATTTGCAGCGCGTTTGTGTGTTTGCAGGGCGTTTCTGTGTTTGGTTGTGTTGTGAGAAGTGGCAGCACGTTTCCGTATTTGTGTTTGCGTTGCGAGGATTTGCAGCACCCGTGTTGTCAAACTGATGAAGAAGTTTTCTTAATTTGTTGTCATTTTTTCTGTTTGCATGTGTTTTCTTAAGTTGCAGCGCATTGAGCTCTCTCGGCCACCGTACTTTTGTGCAGTAGGACAGAGAGACAGGAAGCAAAGTGGTGGAGAGGGGACAGGATCAGGAAAGCCCCTCAAGTAAGGACTGCACCTCATGTCAGAGAATCCAATCATCTGGATTTAAATAAGCAATTTAAGAAGATTTAAGAACACTCTAATATTTCATTGGACCATCTTTATCTTTGATAACACTGTGGTTTCTTTATGGCATTGTTTCAACATTTGGATTAATTTTTTGCTGAGATCTTGAATTGACAATCAAACCATTCTGTAACATTGACTCCAGCACATCCTAAAGACTTTCAATAAAATTAAGCTCAGGTCTCTGTGGTGGATAATTCATATGTGAAAATGATTCCTTATGCTCACACTGAATCACTACTTGAAAATCAGAGCCTACGGTACATCTTACATCTTTTAAAATGAAAGCTACACACTGCATCGGTTAGGGTTGAAAGAATTCTTGCAAAATATATAACATGCAAGAAACATTCGCTCCAATAATGATCCCATCCTCTTCAGTATTTGCTTATTAAAGTCCAAATGACAACATTTTTTTTTGGCCAGGCAGTGTATATATGGCCTTATAGGCAACATAGATATCTATATCACTCTTGATGTAGGGCAATATATGTCATATACTACATTTCAGTATAGGTGGTGCAGTCCATGAGGACGAGATGCTCTGTAATACTGGACACACAAGATACTCACTGTGACTTATACACCCTCTTTGTTTATGGACTCATTATTTAATTTCTGTTAATGTCCCAGTTAGTAAACTTTTTATATTCATACAGATATTAAGCAGCTGAAAGTGTGAGGATGTTTCTTTTTTGCTGAGTTTATGTACAAAACAGACAGACACACACACACACACGTTGTGTTTACATGTTTTATGGGTTCATTCCATAGGTGTAATGGTTTTTATACTGTACAAACCGTATTTTCTATCGCCCTACACCTACCCTACACCTAAACCTAGCCCTCACAGGAGACTGTGCATTCTTTTACTTTCTCAAAAACACTCATTCT
>NW_026129259.1:35009-78031 GCF_022985175.1 Labeo rohita
GAGTGGCGACTCCATCCCCAGATGGCCCAGCTGATCTGGAGTCGATTCGGGGAAGCTTGGGTAGACCTGTTTGCTTCCTGCGAGTTCTCCTAATTGCCAGCTGTATTATTCCCTGTCCGAGGGGCCCCTCAGCATGGATACTCTGCCACACAGCTGGCCTCGGGCTCTACGCAAGTACGCGTTTCACCCAGTGAACCTCCTCACACAGACACTGTGCAAGGTCAGGGAGGAAGAGAAACAGGTCCAGCTGGCTGCACCTTTTTGGCCCACCAGGACCTGGTTTGCGGAACTCATGCTCCTTGAAACAACCCCTTCCTGGCGCATTCCCCTGAGGCAGGACCTGCCTTTCTCAGGGGCTCGGCACCATATAGCACCCGCGTCCAGATCTTTGGAAACTCCACATGTGGCTCCTGGATGGGACACGGCAGACTTGAGTGATTTTCCATCGCCAGTGGCAGACACTATCACTCAGACTAGACCTTCCTCTACAAGGCAAGTCTATGCTCTGAAGTGGAGTCTGTTCATGAACTGGTGTCCTTCTCACAGAGAAGACCCCGAAGATGCTTGATTAGTGTTGTGCTTTTTTTTCTGCAAGAGAGAGGTTGGAGCGTAGGCTATCACCGTCCACCTTGATGCAGTGGACGGCCAGTCCTTGGGAAAGCACAATCCCGTCGTCAGGTCGTCCACCCCCGTTTTTTTTTGTTGTGAATCAAGAGTGCCTTGTGTTCGGGCCGGCCTACTCTCACATTGTCCTGGACCCTGGCCTGGATACGTACCCAAGGTTCCTTCAAAGGTCGTCTTCAGAGGAAGCAGATCCAGCCTTGGCATTGCTGTGTCGCCATAAGTGTGTTGCGCATATACGTGGACCACACCCAGAGCTTCAGAAGCTCTGAGCAGCTATTTATCTGCTACGGAGGTACGCAGAAAGGGAAGGCTGTCTCCAAGCAGAGGTTGGCCCACTGGATGGTGGATTCCATCATCCTAGTGTACCAATCTCAAGACAAGCCATGCCCCTGAGGGTGAGGGCTCACTTGTTGTGTTTTCACACTTGTTGTGACCCCGAAAGGATCACTACAAATAAGGAGAAGACGAGTGCATTTGCGTTGAGAAACATCCAAACTTTATTTAACCATCAGGCCTAAAATGAATCATTCTTAACCCATCTCGAGCAACATAGACAGGGAAAAAGACCGGAGAGCTGACACCAGATGCCACCCAAAATCCACGTCCTTTCGTCACAAGCGAAGAGAAGTTTTATAGACAAAGAACTGCCTGCGCACTGGTGTTCCCAATCACGCAGCTATCATCCGGACACCTGTAAAGACTCAGAGACAACACACACACACACAACCAAGTAACAACCAAAAGTGTCGTCACACACTTAAAAACTTAATTTCACAATTAAAACACTTACTGCATCCTCAATCAAACAATGTGGCTCAGATAATCAATGTTAATTAAAGCCTCAGTAAATACCTTCAACAGCAGCTTTAGCTAAATTTCACCTTAGGTTTTCTAGATCTCTGTTACCTGGAGGAAATGTATGTGATCGTCTGTGTGTGAAAGCTGCTCCAACTCAGCATTTCTCCTCATCAGGTCATCAATCTCCTGCTCCAGTCGATCCATTTGTCCTTCAGCTCGACTCACTGCAGCCTTTTCCTGATCTCTGATCCGCTGTGTCACCTCAGAGCGGCTTCTCTCAATGGAGCGGATGAGCTCAGTAAAGATCCTCTCACTGTCCTCCACTGCTGTCTGTGCAGAGCGCTGTTACACACACATCACAATCAGCTCTTACTGCTTCCTCACACAGCCTAGAGACACAGCGGCTTCACAAACACATTGTCTTAAACTTCTCTTCTTCTCCAAACTCACCTTATGAGACTTCACATCCTCTCTCAGCTGCTCAAGATCTTTCTGTCTCTGCTGGATTCTCTGTTGGAGTTTTCTCTGTGTCTTCTTCAAGTGTTTCTGTAGGAGAATAAAAAAAAAAAAAACCTGAGTTAAAATACAGTTGGAGCGAAACTCTGCAGGGACATCGGCCCTTGATGATCAACGTTCCCCAGCCCTGTTTTACAGCATTTCTGTCAGTTTTGAGATCATAATTTGAATTTAGGTTAGACATGAAGTCCTCACACATAAAGGGGGCATATATAATTATTACTGTCATCATTATTCTGCAATCATAAATCAATGTAAAACAGAAATGGACACTCAAACTGAGAGCAATTTGCAGTTAAAAAAAAAAAAACAACAACATTAATTTAACTGTACTCAGAGTGAAGATCACATGATGCAGTCATGATACAGCTGGATACTGCAGTAAGGAGAAACACTTGAAGTGTCAGCATTAATACATTAATTCATTAATGTGTTGTTACAGTTCATACCTCTTTCTCTGTCCTCTCTGCTGCAGTTGATACAGTCTCATGGTTTTTATGTTCATCCGTCATACAAAGTACACAAACACATTGCTGGTCAGTGCGACAGAAAACCTCCAGAAGTTTATCATGTTGATGGCAGATCATCTGCTGCAGTCGTCCAGTGGCATCCGTCACTTTGTGTCTCTTTCCTGAGCGAAACTCCTCATGACGCTCAAAATGAGTTTGACAGTAAGACTCCAGACACACCAGACAGAACTTGACAGCTTTGTGTTTTCTTCCAGTACAGATGTCACACTCCACGTCTCCAGATCCAGCAGGAACAGCAGCTTTTAGTTTGGTCTTCTTCAGTTTCTCCACCACTTCAGTCAGTATGGTGTTTTTATATAAAGCAGGTCTTGGACTGAAGGTCTTTCTGCACTGAGGGCAGCTGTAGACTCTCTTCTGATCGTCTTGATCCCAGCAGTCTGTAATGCAGCTCATACAGTAACTGTGTCCACAGGGAATGGCCACTGGATCCTTCAGGAGATCCAGACACACTGGACAGCTGAACTGATCCACTGAAAAAACACTGGCTTCAGCCATTTCACTGTACCTACACAAATACAGATACACACTAACAACAGCTCAATAGCAGATCAGTTTCAGTTTCTTGTAACTGAAACTGTAAGTTTCCTGGTTCTGAGTTTGAGAGACGTGTGTAAAACAGGCGAGTCTCCAAGTCTGTATACTCACATACTAAAATGTCCACTAGATGTCATCATACAGAGTTAGTGAGAACAAAAAGTTTCTGTGAGTTGTTAGATAAACACCTTTACAAAATAAAACCCTTATTCTGCTCATGTCCATAACTCAGCTAATAGATGATTGTGATTTTGCATGAGCAGGTTATGGGGTGATATCTAGGGCTGAAAGGCCTGGTAGAGTTACATGGTTGGCAAGGCATATAGAGTGGCAGGTCAGTCTGGTACACGGCCATAGTGTATCAACAGCTTGACTGCCTAAAAGACCTGGACCATAAGGGATTAGATCCTGAAACGGTTAAAGAAATCCTCCGGGCCACAGATCTCACCCTCTGTGCCACAAAACATTCTGCTCATGCCATCAGTCATTGATGAGATATTATAGAATCACATATGATATACGGATTAGCTAAGTGGTCTCAGACAAATCAATCTATAATTAACCAGAACGAATGTCTTTATAATAGAGCTTTGAAAATAAAAAGCAATTAAGATACTATCATTGTCAAATCTTAAGTACATATAAGATTTTAAGTTTTTTTTAAGTTTAACTTTGTCTTTTTCCACTATGTAAAGTTTGTATTTAAATGTTTAAATGATCTTGTTCTAGTGGCTTCTAGTGGAAAGTTTATATTTTGCAAAACATCATTTGCTCAGACTGTTCTCTCTGTGAAAGGTGATATTTTTGAATTCACTGCCTGATTATTTAAAATCTATTGCAAATTATAATAATTTTAAAATCTTGGTTGATTCAGCAAGAAACTTGTAGTCATTTAGTGTACTTATATTTGTAGACTGCTTCTTTTTGTAACTACAATTTATAAAAGCCCTCCTAGGGACAAGTGTTGCAAATTAGCTTCAGCTACAAGCACTTTGATACATGCATGGTGTGACTGTTTCAGATTCATCTGTTTCAGTTTCATCTATGTTTATTGAATTTATCCCTAACTAATAAAACAGAAAAAAAGAAAAAAAGAAATGGCAGTACCTGATTCTTGAGTCTGTTTGTAATGTCCAGACGTGTGATTTTTGTGTGTTTTCTTTGTAGCACACTAGAAGACAGGGCAGAGTGTCTGTTCAGCACTAAAGGCAAATCTCTAGAATCACTGGACCCCTCACTGTTTGCCAAAAACCCAAAAGCCAAGGGACCAAGGATGTAAGCCTATCTCCTTTTGGGACAGTGTACCACTCATTCAGGTTTAAATTAGCATATAAACTTATTTACAAAATATGTGTGTTTTCTTTTAAATACAGCCTTTTTTGCATGTTAAATGTAACAATAAATGTTATTTATTTGTTCATTGAATATATCTATCTATCTTTCTATCTTATGTCTGCAGAGATTTGGAGCGCTACAAAGAAACTGCTTTTCTTGAAGCTCTGATTTATGAATATGTAGAGATCTTGGGGGTAAGCAGTCTGTCTGTTGTAGAATTTAGCAGTTTTGTATTTATTCTCCTTTAATTTCACATTTATACTATAATTTTTGCATATACACAGTATATACACAAAAAATATGCACAGCCACAACATTAAAACCACTAACAGGTGAAGTGAATACATGGATTATATTGTTACAGTGGCACCTGAAAAGGATGAGATACATTAGTTCTCAGATCAAGTTTATTTTTTGATTTCATAGTAAGGTAACTTTACAAAACTTTCAGTATGTATTTTTTCTAGTCGTTTTTTTTTTTTTTTTTTTTTTTTGAGTGGTTTTGGTTTGGTTTGATTGGTGTGAATTGTCTGCAGTGATGCTGCTGAAAGCTGATGTGTTTGTTTTGTGTTGTTTCATCTAATTAAATATATGATTTACACATAGTATATTATTGCATACTGTTTTATAATGTACTACAGTACTGGAATATAAATATCTTCCATGTAACTACTATTTACACGCCTATTGCTAAAGAAAATGCTGCTATTTTGGCGTAAACAAAGTTTATCATTATTTGCACTTAGTGTAACTAGAATATATCACTTGTTCCACTTTAATGTAACTCCTAAAAATATCATTGTTCAGTTAAAGACAGCTCAGTGTCGATTTAGTTCTGTCCAATATGTAAAGTTCATCAATTATGAAAGGAGTTCAATTGGGAAATATAGCACTGTTTACTAGTATGAAGCCTTATTAACAGGCCTTTGTAAAAAGTACTGTTAGCACATTTGTTTGTAAGGTACAACTTTGACAGCTGTGCTGAATGAATGTTCAGTGTTTGTCATGTGACAAGTATGCTACTCTGAAAAACTTATTGCTTATTATATAGTGTTTCACATACTATTCTTCAAAAAATAGTAGGCAGTATGCACTGTGTAGTGTGCAGTAAGCAAGTATGCCATTTCGAGCACAGCCATAGCCACAGGCCACTAGTGTTATGCTGGTCGGCGTGGGGGTTATTTCATTTCATATCAGCAGCAATATTTCTTACATGATTACAGCAGCATGTTGTGGATGTATTGACAGTAGCAAGTCTCAGTGCTTGCTCTGCTGCAGAAGCACCAGCATAGCAGATCTAATCCGCCAAGATCAAATACATAATGTTGTCATGTACATTAAGCCAATCCCTCCGAGAGTTGTCATGACAGAAATATAAGTATTCTGATTTATCATACAGCTCAGAATTGGCATATAATATGTACAATCTCTCTAGAATTTACATAGTTATAATAATTTTGCTGATGACTCATGACAATAAACATTAAACCCAGGATAGAGCGGCTGAGTGAATGTGGTCTGGACTGTGTGGATGAGGTTCATTGTGTCAGAGACGCTGTAGAAGGACAGAGTTCCTGCTCTGTGATCCACATACACTCCTATTCTACTGCAGCTGGAGGGAACAAGGATTTTGGTCTCTTTGTTATTGTGCCAGAATGAGAAACTGGAGGGAGAGCAGGACAATCTCCAGGACCGATTATTAAATCCAAACACACACTCATCACCAGATCCCTTCCTGCTGATGCTCTTATATGACACCGATATATCCACACCTTCACTCCCACTCCACTCAACCTCCCAGTAACAGCGTCCACACACACTCTCTCTACACAACACCTGATGGTCAAAATCAAATCTGTCTGGATGATCAGGATACGGCTGTTGTATGTCAGTGTAAGTCACCACTCTGTTCTCTTCAGACAGACAGAGGTGTTTATTCACTGTGTCTGGATCCAAAGTGAACTGATATGAATCTGATGGGGGGGAAAACACATGTTCTATCATTTCTGTCACTTTAAACTAAACTCTCAAGATGAAGTATGTTAGTGTGTGTCACTGTGTTTATTAGTGACTTACATTGTAGGAAGTCCTCTCTGGTCCTGGGAACAATGTTACTGTGAGTGACTAAAAATTACAGATATAAACACTCAGAGAGAAAATGATACATGTATTACTTCCTTAGACACTTCTGATATGCTCTAAGATTTTATACATGATATTAGATGATATTTTGTTTATTACAGAAAGCAGATACATCTGTAATATGTTACCAGATATCTTTTTCATCTCCTCTTTGCAGAAATCCTCCAGTTTGTGTCTCAGCTGACTGACAGATTCTCTCACAGCATCAAAAGAAAAGAGAAAACTGACACTGATGTTTTCTGTAGATTCAGGAGGAGCTGAGAAAGACTGAAGACTCTACAGGGACAAAAATGTTTAGAAAGTTTATTGTTATGAAAAAAATGCACATAAACAATACTTTAAAATTTAAATGAAATACATATTTTTCAAAACATATTTTACCATAAAGCCATAAATGAAAGCCATACAACTAAACAAGTTGTGTTTCAAATTTGAGTTTGATATCTCAATTAATGAGTTTAAAATGATGTTTGGGCACAGTACCAAAACCCAGAGAGCAACATAGTGTCGGCCGAGATCCGACCCACATCTGGAATGACAAGGTGTGACAAGGTGTACAGTTAACAAGCTAAACTACGTTTTTATAAGCTGTTGAGAAAAAAAAAGTTCTAGATGAAAATTAAGGTAAGGAAATTGAGCACTGATATAGACCAACTCAATTTATATCCTCCTTTCAGGTTTACATAGGGTGGTGAAATAATCCTTTGACTTGGTTAAAAATAATGAATGCTTCCTGTTGCTGATTAGGTTTCCCTCCGGTGGGCATAGTTCTCAGAGTAATATGATATGTTGCGCTCTACTTTTGTGTCCTTAAATGCTCGTTTTTGGGTTGACAACTTATAAAAGTGAAGTTCTTTGTTTTTTAGCTTGTTTACTGTACACCTTGTCACATAGCTTTTAGGCATAGTTCTGTTCTTTTGTATTTAGAGATGACAAGGAGGCAGCTTTCTGCAATACAAAGTCAATGGAGGGCGTTGGATTGTTTTTTCCCCCCTGGTGGGTGTGGTTTCCAGATTATGACACGTGTCGCTTTGTCTCTATTGTTTTCATTCATATGCTGATTGCTGATAGGGCAGAGTGGGGCAAAATGCCCCCATGAGGGAAAACGCCTCTCCCCTACTGTTTTTCCCAAAATAACCACAAGATGAAATCAAGACCCATATTTATTGTAACTATGGACTACACTGACAAGAGTGATGTAGAAGTTTTCACCATGAAGCTTACACTGGTGATGTACCGGAGAAAAAACTGTTTTCACAGTGATTTTCAGCAGTTAGAAAAAAAGTGTCTTAAAGGTTGTTGTTTTGTAGAACATCACAATTATATATATGAGAAGAGTAGGGCCTGTAGATAGGAAGTATGTGTTTAGTATAATTATATTTTCAGAATAGCATATTTTTTTCCTCAAACATAGTCAGTTGGCTAAAACGCCACCAGGGAGCAATGGACAATTACTGTAGTTATTCTGTTCTGAACATCAAATCAGTTGTTTTTCCATTACAGTAACTGTAACTAGTTGGTTGAATAAGAATATTTTTGGTTATATTTAAAAATGACCTCAAGTTAGCATTAGGTAGTTAGTTAGCTAGCCAGTTAGCATCAGCTAACAAAATGTTTAAAATAGGCTATTATAATTTTGTAAATAATAATTATTGAGTATATTCTTTTTCATTTTAAGCTAAAACAGCCTGTACTCTGATTTTGCTGAAAATGTTTAAAGCAAATAGCTTTGTTAGACTGGGGGAGCCTCCTTGGTACAAATTGATTTATTTTTGTTGAAAATGTAATAACATGAAAACCCTGGACATTTTTCATACATTGTTTATAATTCATGTAATTGTCACTAAAACTATGATAACTTTTCTGAACACATTTACCTTTTGTTTCACAGGAAAAATTACACAGTCGTTTAGGGTGGCGTTTCCCCCACTCTACCCTATCTGTGTGTGTCAGTGTTATTCACCTTTTTGTGCTCATTTTTTAAAATGTTTAAACTGATGTTATGTGATAAATGTGATAAAGTGATATAGGATTTGTAATGTAAAAGCATTAAATTACACACCTACTAGAATTAAATGACTTCAGTGAATAATGCTATTACACGATAATTGTGAAACTACCAACAGAAAATGATCATGTACTGCAATTGTAATTGTTAAACACATTGCTACAGCAGCCAAATAAGACAAATGATTAAAAATAAGAGTTAAGAGCCCAATTAATTGAATTCTCAATAAAGAACCTCTGTAGACGTCTAACAGAAATAAAGTCAGTCGGGTTAGTAATGCGAGAAGCTTGTAATTTAATGAAGTAATGTAAGTTTGTGGAGTTGTTTAATTCTCCTCTACTAAGATCATCAGAGATTTTATTGTCTTTTATCTTCAGCTGATTTCATTTAAGGCTGTGACTGAAGTCAGTTGTTGTTGTGTTTCTGTTCATCTTTTTTTTTTTTTTATTTTCTTTCCTTTAGTGATTCTGCTTGTTAATGGGCTTATTAAGGCTGAGATGACTCCACATTTAATATACACAGATTTTATGACTCAGATAAGGTCCATTGTGGTTTATGTCTTTGCTCTTGGCTGACATGTGGCATTGCTATGGCCTGCTTTTGGCCCAGGTCTGGCAAACAGAAGTGGTCCATCTAAGTGCCATCATTCCACGCTACATATGGGCCAGATCATCATTCCATATGTGTTAGATGTGGGTCGCATCTGGGCCGACACTATGTTGCTATCTGGGAAGCTTCCTCTATCTTTCTCTATTAGTTTCCCATTTGTTTCCATTAACAAGATCATATATATATATATATATATATTTTTTTTTTTTTTTTTTTTGTCTGAGATGAGTACAAGTGTGACTTTTTTCTTAAGGATCATTTGATTTTTCGAATCATGATTTGTGTGTGTTCATATAGCAAGTGCCAAAACCTATATCAAGTTTCATATCATTCCAATAAAGCAAAAGAAATTCCAAAATAAATATTTTTTTAAGTAAACTACTCGAAGAGCACCAGAGGGTTAAGCCTAATTAAAACTATGATTTTAATGATTAATTGAGCAAATTAAACAGTCATATAATGCATAATAGTCTGCAGTGTTATAGTAAAAACCACAACATCACCAGAAAACATTTCTGACAAATACAGAGTTCTGGCATGAAACCCTAGATGGCGTAATCCCGACAGGTCTAACTCAACCTAATGACATTATTATCACATGGCACAGCTGATTGGTTCTCTCCCGTATCAGTAGCCAATGAGCTAACTGCTCAACATTCAAATATATGACTAGTGCTAGCTGTAAGCAGTTTTGCAACATGCTTTAGAAACCCTCCACCTTCCCCGGCTCCACCTGTATAGATCTGCTATGAGGTGATTCATGTATGCTATGGGAGTTATTCATTTATGTTATACGTGTAACAGCAATATTTCTTACATGCTCACAGCAGCATGTTGTGAATGTATTGGCAGTAGCAAGTCTCTGTACTTGCTCTTCCACAGCAGCAGCGTAGCAGATCTATTCTGCCAAGACCAAATGCATTTACATTGTCATGTACATTACCATACCAATCCCTCCAAGAGTTGTCATGACAGAACTTTCCATCAGCAGAATGATGCTTTTTTAATGTCAATCAGAGGCTGGTCAAATAAATAATGTCAGTTCATTAAACACTCAGTAAATGTATTCCCCTAAAGGAGCAGATTTGTTAAATTCTAATGTGGATTTTTTGTCTAGATCTCTGTTACCTGCAAAAACTGGATGTGATCGTCTGTGTGTGAAAGCTGCTCCAGCTCAGTGTTTCTCCTCTTCAGATCATCAATCTCCTGCTCCAGTCGCTCCATTTGTTCTTCAGCTCGACTCACTGCAGCCTTTTCCTGATCTCTGATCCGCTGTGTCACCTCAGAGCGGCTTCTCTCAATGGAGCGGATGAGCTCAGTAAAGATCCTCTCACTGTCCTCCACTGCTGTCTGTGCAGAGCGCTGTTACACACACATCACAATCAGCTCTTACTGCTTCCTCACACAGCCTGAGAGACACAGCGGCTTCAGTGGGACTGAAAGAGGAGAGTCAAACTGAGTCTCAAACTTCTCTTCTTCTCCAAACTCACCTTGTGAGACTCCACAACCTCTCTCAGCTGCTCAAGATCTTTCTGGCTCTGCTGGATTCTCTGCTGCAGTTTACTCTGCATCTTCTTCAAGTGTTTCTGGAGGAGAAATTAAAAAAGAGACACTTACAATATTACATAAAGCTATCACAAAATCATGTAAAGAAGTTGCCTGTTTGAGTAAATAAGTTTCGTCTTTATGGCATTTATTAGTTCATTAATATCATTAATTGAATTTGGGTTAGATATGTCCTCACATATGAAGAGGGACATATATGTTTATTACTGTCTTAATTATTCTGCAATCATGAATTAATGTGAATCAGACTGCAATTTTCAGGAAAAACAGCAAATCTGATGCTCATTTTCAGTTATGGTAGATATCTTGGGTGATGTGACAATCTGAGCAAAGTTAAACTTGTGCTCAAATGCACAGAATCGTCATGTAGTAACTCCCAATGGGAGTGAAGATCACATGATGCAGCCATGATACAGCTGGATACTGCAGTAAGAAGAAACACTTGAAGTGTCAGCACTAATACATCAATGTTTTCAGTTCATACCTCTTTTTCTGCTCTCTCTGCTGCAGTTGATACAGTCTCATGGTTTTTATGTTCATCCATTGCACACAACATGCAAACACATTGCTGGTCAGTGCGACAGAAAACCTCCAGAAGTTTATCATGTTGATGGCAGATCATCTGCTGCAGTCGTCCAGTGGCATCAGTCACTTTGTGTCTCTTTCCTGAGCGAAACTCCTCATGACGCTCAAAATGAGTTTGACAGTAAGACTCCAGACACACCAGACAGGACTTGACAGCTTTGTGTTTTCTTCCAGTACAGATGTCACACTCCACGTCTCCAGATCCAGCAGGAACAGCAGCTTTTAGTTCGATATTCTTTAGTTTCTCCACCACTTCAGCCAGCATGGTGTTTTTACCTAAAGCAGGTCTTGGACTGAAGGTCTTTCTGCACTGAGGACAGCTGTAGACTCTCTTCTGATCCTCTCGATCCCAGCAGTCTGTAATGCAGCTCATACAGTAACTGTGTCCACAGGGAATGGTCACTGGATCATTCAGGAGATCCAGGCACAGTGGACAGATGAAGTGCTCCACTGAAAAAACACTGGCTTCAGCCATTTCACTGCGTCTACAGGAATGCAGACACACAAACAATAGCTCAACAGCATTAGTTTCAGTTTCTTTTAACTGAGTTTCCCGGTTTTGTGTTTGAGAAACGTGTGCAAACCAGGCATGTCTATAAGTCTGTAAACTCATATATTGAAATGTCCACTAGGTGTCTCATACAGAAACTCAGAGTTAGTGAGATCACAAAGTTTATATGAGTTGTTAGATGAACACCTTTACAAAATAAAACCCTTATTTTATTTGTGTCCATAACCCAGCCATGTCCAGTTATTAGATGATTGTGATGTTGCATGAGCAGTTTATGGAGTGATGTCTAGCGCTGAAGAGGCCTTTCCTTCCAAGCTTTGTAGATTTACATCTGGTTTGGTTGGCAAGGCCTATACAGTGGCAGGTCAGTCTGGTACACCTGCAGAATGGCTAGGGTGTACAGGAATGCATCAGCCAGACCTCCTGAAAGACCTGGACCAGGGGTGCTCAACCCTGTTCCTGGAGATCTACCTTCCTACAGAGTTCAGCTCCAACCCTGATCAAACACACCTGAACCAACTAATTACGATCTGAAGGAGCACTTGATAATTACAGACAGGTATGTTTGATCAGGGTTGGAACTAAACCCTGCCGGAAGGTAGATCTCCAGGAACAGGGTTGGGCACCCCTGACCTGGACCATGGCGAGGGATTAGATGAGACGGTTAGAGAACTCCTCCGGGCCACAGATCTCACTCTCTGTGCCACCAAACAAACAGTTCATGCCATCAGTCATTCCATGGTTTGTTTCCTGGTTGTTACAGAAAGGCATCTGTGTCTCAGCCTAACAGGAATAAAGGAAAGAGACAAAGCCTTTCTTTTGGTCACCCCGATTTCACCTCCTGGTTTATTTGGCAATGCAGTTAACACTGTCATAGTTTTAGTGTAGTTTTAACCGATAAAAAAGTCATTACATTTTTGTTAACTTTTAGTACTTTTAGTCAAACTGCAGTTACAGTTTCATTTTTGATTGAACTATCCCTTTAACAGCAGTGAAAAAGGAGCAACTTATAAAAATGATAGTTTTTCACACACACACACACACACATATATATACAGGTGCATCTGAAAAAAACAGAATATAGTGAAAAAGTTCATTTTTTGTTTGTAACTTGTTTCAAAAACTGAAATTTTCATATATTCTAGATTCATTACATGTAAAGTGAAACATTTCAAAAGTTTATTTTGTTTTAATTTTGATGATTAGAGTGTACAACTCTCAATATCAAAATATTAGAATGTTTACATTTGAGTTTCATTAAATGTCCACCAAGCCATAAATGGTCAACCAAGCCACTTCTAAAACAGAAGCAACGTCAGAAGCATCTGATGGGCTGAGGAGAAAATGAACTGGACTGCTGCTCAGTGGTCCAATTTCATGTTGAAATTATGATCCCAGAGTCTGGAAGGAAGTAGGAAGACTGGAGACGCACAGAATCCAAGCTGCTTGAAGTCCAGTGTGAAGTTTCTGAAGTCAGAGATGATTTGGGGTGCTGTGACGTCTGCTGGTGTTGGTCCATTGTGTTTTGTCAAGTCCAAAGTCAATGCAGCCATCTACCAGGAGATTTTGGAGCACTTTATGCTTCCATCTGCTGACAAGCTTTATGGAGACGCTGATTTCCTTTAGTGTGAAGAAGGCCTGCGGGCCAAAACGTTTGTGTCTTTGTCCTTCTGGTGATGAATTAATAAAACGAAAAGAGAAGTTTGTTTTATGTGAGTGTGAATCAGAGTTTTGTATAAAAGGTTTATCTTTTTATGAAACTTTTTCACAGCTTTATTTGAAAATTTACATTAGATATTAACACATAACATTACAAGAACGTTTCATAAAATCATTCCGTTATCTCAGAAGGTAATATGCTTATAACATTTTCCTAAAGTTGCTGAGATAATGTTCTTCATTAGTCATCATGAAACATTGTGTCAATGTTTTATTAATAATATTGTATAATCTGTTACCTCAAAAACATTCCCAAAACTGCCTTGAAATGTTACAGTTAAAATGTGATATCTTTGTTTACATTTAACATTCCAATAATGAAAAACATGAAATGAAAAACATCCTTAAAACATTCTTTAAACATTCAAATGTTTTCTTTAAAACATGTGCAAAATGTTAGCTAAAATTTTGAGAAAATTCCCTGCTAGCTGGGTCAACTGAGCGACAGATGTCCTAAGACTGGGCCCTTCAGCTCTAGTCTGGAGTGAATTGGATCTCGCTTAGAGAGACCAATCTACTTTGAGTGTAAACTAAATGAGCCAATGTACATTGGCATGTGATGATTGCATCCAGCTGCCGCTGATCACATAAATAGGCAGCAGGTGCAGCGCATTGTCAGGTTTTCACTGAGGAGCTGAGCCAGTGACCCGGCAGCTCAGCGGTGGTACAGCAGCTGTGGCATTGGGACGTGGATGTTTCTGTTCCCTCTTTCAGGGAACGAGGGTAACATGCATAACCGAGACGTTCCACATCAGTCGGTCACTTTGAGTCACGTCGGTGACAGAC
The DNA here is from genome assembly GCF_022985175.1 of Labeo rohita. Taxonomy (NCBI): domain Eukaryota; kingdom Metazoa; phylum Chordata; class Actinopteri; order Cypriniformes; family Cyprinidae; genus Labeo; species Labeo rohita. The sequence goes on from NW_026129259.1 coordinate 49,273, forward strand.
GAATTGGGATCCCTACCAAAGTGACACGGCTGCTGCCCCCCTCCAGTGTCCTGAGCGAGCTTCCTGCACCCCCTTTCTGGCCTAGGCCAGGCTCACAACAAGAATACCAGTCACTGTATAACATAGCACTACCCACTTCAGTGAGGCTGGAGCACTGGGAATGTGTGGAAGCCCCATCCTTCCCGTAGGAGGTTTCGAAAGCATTCACACATATGACTCATTTTTCAGGAACATATGGAAGATTGGAGATGATTGTAACCCTCTTGGAATGGCAGACAGTCTGCCAGGGAACACAGGCTCTGAGGCTATACCTTGGAATTTTAAACATATGGGATCCACTTTGGTCTCTAATGTGGACCCCAGCCCTCTACCGGTTCTCATGGATTCATGGATACATTTGGCTGCCGAGGGGACGGAGGAGCTCGACAGGGTCTACTGTATGGACACTCTGGAGCCGTTTTAGCAAGCCGACCCGAGCCGGGATCACTCAATGCTTCTACCCATTTGAGGTGAGAACACAGGACGATACAGGCTCTACACGAAGGCTATAGAATCTGGCGAATGTGTTAGCGGTCGCTCCAACCCGCAGCTCTACAGATATCTGTCAACGAGGCACGACGAGCCAGCGCCCAGGAGGATGCAACACTTCTACTTGAGTGAGCTCGCAACCTGAGCGGGCAGGGCACACCCTGTGCCTGGTAAGCCAGGGTGATGGCATCCACTATCCAGTGGGCCATCCTCTGCTTGGAGACGGCATTCCTCTTCTGCCGCCTCCGTAACAGACAAAGAGCTAGTCTGAGGTCCTGAAGATTTGTGTCTGGTCTACGTACCATCTTAGGGCTTGGACAGGACAAAGCAAAGCTAGGGCTGGGTCTGCCGCCTCTGGGGGCAGCGCTTGCAGGCTCACCACCTGGTCCCTGAAGGGAGTTAGTGGGAACCTTGGGCACATACCCGGGCCTAGGCATGATTTGAAGACCAAAAATGCATGCAGGTTCTCTCACCCTCTTGATGGAGGTCAATGCAAGCAGGAATAGAGTTTTCATTGAAAGAGACTTCCGCTTGACTGACTACAAAGGCTCAAACAGGGTCGTGCGTAGTGGATTTAGTCTTCTCGCTTCTCTGAGGAACCTGATGACCAGGTCAAGCTTCCCCACCGACTTCCCTTCTATGGGGTCATGGTCCGCAGCAATAGCAGCCACATAGACTTTAAGGGTGGAGGGAGACAGTCTTCGCTCCAACCCATGCTGCAATAAGGAGAGCACGACTCGGATCGGGCATATTCGGGGGTCGACGAAAAGGTTCCACTTCAAGGCGTAAGCGTGTCTTGTGTACTGGGCTCTCGCAAAAGTGATGGTTTTTACCACTCCTTGGCATCCTGGCATCCTTCATCAGTAAATTTGTGATTTCTGCACGCAACAAAGGGGCATCTGCAGCCTTCACTGAAGTGAAGTGGATGCCCCTGAACTTGGGGGGGGCGCAGGGACAAACTGAATCGCATAGCCAAGTCTGATGATCCGAAGGAGCCAACAAGACGGACTGGGAAGCTCTATCGCAGATGGTGCGTGAGTAGTACATTTGATAGCACTCTCCAACCTTTCACTGCTCACTGATGAGGAGGGTGGGAGGGTGAGTGAGGTCCGAGGTTGGCCTCTCACCCCCTTTGGGGACCCAGAGATAGAAGAAACTGCTCTTTTGTCGAGTTGTTGGGTACCACTGACCGTGAGGCTAGTGGCGGGAAAAAAACCCCCGAAAGATTCTCCACCCGGCCCTCCTCCGGGGAAAGGAAGTGGTGGGTTCACCATCTCCCGAAGAGCAGCTCCATCCGTCATCCGGTTGCCCGTCTCAGGGCCTCTTATTCTTCAGCTTGCCACCGGTCTTAGTAGGGGCCTGGACGGCAGGGCGGCTGCCCTGCGACTGGCTTCGTGCAGTAAAAAGGTGCCGTCCATGTTCCAGTGAGCTCATCATCCACCTCCGGAAGAAAGATGGGGCCCTGAGAACCAGTGCGAGCCACCCTGAGATACCAATCATCCAGCCGAGAGGGTTCGGGACATGATGGAGGCTTCCATTCAAGCCCCTACACTCTCGGTGGCCCGGGCAAGCATAGCCATCATCTCAGGGTCTGTATCTGGCACCTCTACCCATGGATGGCAGTGTGCTCGGATCATCTTCCCCCGAGAGGTCTGGCTCACCGCCCAGTGCTGCGATCGACATCCGATTGTCGAGGGGAGCCCCAAAAGATACAAGTGGTACCTCATGGGGAGGTCCAGCCCGTTCCTTTGGCAGCTCCACTGGCTGCAAGGTGCTGGTGGAAAAAGGAACCCTTGTTTTTGGGGAGTTCCTCACAGTCACTGTTAGACCAGTCAGCACCCGACATTTGCCAGGGGGAACACTAGATCTGGGCAGAGGAACCGGCACCCCACCCCTTTGCAGAAAGTGGAGTCTGGTCCGCAACTCACCAATGGTCATCCTCCCGCAATGAGAGCATGACTCATCCACAAAAGCTGCCTTAGCGTACTTAGTGCCTAGGTACGTGAGGCAATGTTCGTGACCATCAACCGGCGCCAGGTAACGACCGCATCCAGAAGCGCACAGGTGGAAAGGCATGTTTAAACGCTGCGTCTTTATAAAGATGTCCACCCATGAAAGCTCTTTTAGAACATTGCTCCTTTAATGTGCTGAAGCACACAGGGGAGATGACTGCAGCAACACAAAAGGAGGTAGTGAAGCCTAATGTGTGTTTTCCACTCAACACAGAGACCACAGCCGCTAAAGTGCCGTACCGTCAACACACACAAGCTCTAGAGCGTTTGACTCATTGCAGTTTTTTCTCTCTTGCTTGCAGATTCGAAATGATTGGCTCCAGCTGACTATGCTCTCATCAATAGTAAGACAATCTCTGTCCTTGATCATCAACCTCCTCACGGTGCAATAAGAGAATTCAGATGTCCTTCAAGATGGCTGAGGTTGATCAGTTTCCGGGTCACAGGTTTGAGGATGTAGGCGCAAGTTGCAGATATTATTTTATGTTAATATGGTAAATTAGCAGTAAAATTATACCCTATATATTGTATTGACAACTCATCAATTAAATATTAGCCATATTATATTCTGCATAGCTGGATGTTTTTAAATAAACACTGACAAAAACTATATAAGCTTTTGGGCTGGATGATATATAACATTGACAGGAGTGATAACCCGGAATTAGACAAAATGCGGTCTCCCTCATTTAATTCAGATCATCAGCTCATTAGAAGAAAGATCCATGAACTGAACTGAGTGTGTCAGATTGAGAAACATTCAAAATGTGCAAAGCAGTGGGCCCCAAGGACCGGAGTTGAGAACCACTGGCAATTACAGTTATGTATTCACAAAATGAATCAGTGGTCAGTTGAAAATGGTTTTAGGTTTTTTTTAAAACAAAAACTGTTTCTACCACTGATCTATAATAGAGAACTATATCTATAATAAATCAAACACACTTAAATTTTTAACCTCCTTGAAAATTAAAGAAGCCTGTTATCAATATGGATTTAGGTCATCAGAAGAAGGAGGAGGAGTGACTCATCCCAATGTATACAGACAGCAGTATCTGGACATAAGAAGTCAGTTTCATTTACACTTACCAAATTTTACAGATGCTTTGAAGGTAGGAAATGGTGTAACTGCAGCAATGGTGACGGGACAGCAACATTATGTTATTTACCAATTGTTGCATAGGTCATATAAGACTGACTAATGCATTTTTGCTTAAAGGTGAAGACCCTACTTAATGCATGTTTTACAAGATTCTCCTGTTGGACTGTCCTGCTTTTAACTGCTTTTAATGTATGTAGAAAACACTTTTATGAAGTGAACACACTTAAAGAGTTTAGTATAATTTTGCCAGAAAAAGTTTTTTTTAAATCATATTTTAATGTAAAAAATCTTGTGTAATATAACTTTGTTTGCTGGGTTTTATTGAGTTTGCAATACTTATATATAAATATACTACTACTACTACTACTACTACCACTACACTTATGATTAGTGGATGCAGAAAGTGTTGTAAATGCCTTGTATACAACTACATATAATTTTTAACAGGTAAGAAAGATCTACATATAATGTGTGTCACATTTACAAGTGATGAATTGTTTACACTTCAGATAAGGGATGCAGAAAAATTTGTAAACTATTTATTCATGCATTTACACAACAGGTTTTGAATACTTTGTTATAGACAGATGTCTTCTCTGACATTGAGCAGCATTGTGCATCTGATGTGATCTTCAGGGTAAAACTGGTTCACATTATCACTAGATCCCACACACTCCACACAGAACACAAGTCTGTGCTGATGAGAGAAAGTGTTTAACACAATCCACTAAAAACCCCTGACTGTAAGTCATTTACGTTTATTCACTTGACATCAAATAATTTATTATTCTTTGAAAAAATTAGTTTTTGCATAATTGCATTTTTGTGCTTTTTAAAAGACCAGGGGTCTCATTTATAAAACTCTGTAGTTTTCACCCTAAAAGTGTACGTACGCAACAAAGCTATATTTTGTATGCGCACTAAAAAATTCATATGCCAGAACCTGCTCAAAAATCCCCTTATAAACCCCGTCAGGGTAAGATTGTGCGTATGTGCATCTCCACCCCGTTTCCTCCCTGAAATCATCATATATGGAGCTTACAGTGACTATAGTTTTACTATGCATAACCTCATCTGCATATCATTTCCATGCATATTCCCCATGACACCATGTTTAACACCGTCAAAGCTAAAAGACATTAAGGAAAGATGCGGTCTATAAATGCCATTTGTGCCATACACATAAAATTTTATTGCTAAAAATAATCCAGTATCCTTGTTATGTTTTACAATAAATAGACCTATATCGAAATGTCCATAACAAAACTGTTTAAAATGGTTCTCAAAAATATTTAGAATAGAGTTCATCTCATTTTTTTTCCACTGGCCAAATTGTAGCCTATTTAGATTGTTTTAAACAATTAAAATCAAATTAAATTGATCAGTTTTGGACCGTTCGACCACCGAATCCAGCAGTGTTTGCCATAGTATCGAAGTAAGTGCGCATCATTGATTATTGCTCTCCCTAAAAATATTTTTATATTGCAGTTTAGCTTAAAGATAAACTGTTGTGCACCTATATCACTCCTCGCTGTCATTAAAACATAACATGCCACATGCCACATGCTCAAGGGAATCCATTACAAATATATAATACATATAATTTTTCTTTAACTTCTGCACAATGACTCCATTAATGAGAGTGGAATACTTAATATAAACGTGTATATGAAAATTATATGCATGGTTTGGACGCACGGTCTAGAACGTTCGTATAGAGCGTACATATTTATGCAAAGTTTTTTTTTTTTTTTTAAATCAAGATATGTGCGTGGAAAATTGTGTATGCATACTTCATGCCCATTTTGTATATACGCAACATTTCTAAATGAGACCCCAGCTTACAACTTTAACGAAATATACATAAACTATACACTAATCATGGTTTTATCATCATTTGTCCATGATTAATAAATGTTTTTTTTAAATTATAGTACAATGTTAGCATTTCATTGATTTATAAGTGAAGAAATAATATACTTATTATATTATCTGTTTGATTATTTCATGATATGCTATTTTAAGATGACTTATGACATGTCTGTCAGTCGTCAGCATATTGCTCACATTGTAAACATGTAGTCATGTTTTGTAAATGATTAGTTTGTCATTTTCTAATCACTTGTAAATGATTTATAACTTAATCTACAATAAAAATGTTAACATATCATTTATTAATCATTTATAAATGCATAGTCATGTTTTGTAAATGATTAGTTCATCATTAACTACTTGTAAATAACTTGTAAATTAACAAAACAAGCACAAATTGTTAGCATGTCACTTATAAATTATTTGTGAATGTTTTGTAAATGATTATTTCATCATTATCACTTATAAATGATTCACAACTGAATGTTATTATAAAGCGTTACCTAATAGTTTTGCTGATGACTGACGACCATAAACATTGAACCCAGGATAGAGCGGCTGAGTGAATGTGGTCTGGACTGTGTGGATGAGGTTCATTGTGTCAGAGACGCTGTAGAAGGACAGAGTTCCTGCACTGTGATCCACATACACTCCTATTCTACTGCAGCTGGAGGGAACAGCGAGTTTAGTCTGACTGTTATTGTGCCAGAATGAGAAACTGGAGGAAGAACAGGACAAACTCCAGGACTGATCATTAAATCCAAAGAAACACTCATAACCAGATCCCTTCCTGCTTATGCACTTATATGACACTGAAATACCAACACCATATACAGATCCACTCCACTCAAGCTCCCAGTAACAGCGTCCACACACACTCTCTTTACACAACACCTGAGGGTATCCATCAAATCTGTCTGGATGATCAGGATACGGCTGGAGTGTGCCAGTGCAAGTTACCACTCTGTTCCCTTCAGACATGCTGAGGCGTTTATGTGCAGTGTTTGGATCCAGAGTGAACTGATGGGAATCTGATGGAGAAAAAAAAGGCACAAAAAACACTAGAATCAGGAGTTGTACATTTATGTTTTACTTATTTTACTCAAACAAATACTTTGCCTTTATTAGGATAGGACAGTATTTATACAGGAAGGGAAGTGGGAGAGAGTGAGAGAGAGCGAAGGGGGTGGGGAGGATCTGGAAAGGTCCGGGATGCCCGAAGCGCAGTGGCGCTATATGTCAGCACACCATCCGCAAGGTCATTGGCACCAACCAATAGTTTTATTTGATTTAACTTTTTTTTTTTTTTTTTTTTTTTTAAATGGTATGAACTATTCATTTGATTCATTCGGAAAGTTTCATGTCCAGATTTCCTCTTTCTAAGGTCTGTCTTTTTCTTTTTACATAAACACATTCACATTTACCACTGGCCTATAATTAACACATAAGCACATACACCTGTAGATATACATAAATGGACAGAACAGATACATCAAGTTAAATTATTAGAAATGTACTGGATGTGTTGTGTAATGTTTCTGTGGTGAACTATTGATTATTACATTATTATATGTATTTGTATGTTGGTTTGCAGTAGTTTTAAGAAATTTACTTTAAACACATATTAATTTTTAAATTAGTTTAAATGTAATCTGGTTACAACCTTAGAGAAGCAATGAGTAATTCAAAGTGAACTGCAATAGTTTTTAATGGGTTAGTTAGTTATGAAGCTACGAGAATACTTTGTGCAAAGAAAACAAAAATAACGGCTTTATTCCACATTTTCGTCTCTACTGTGTCACTTGTGGACCCGCGTTCACAAAAGTAGGTTACCACGCTGCATGCGTGTGGCATCTCCGGTGCTCACCCACATCCGGCGTTAAGATGTTGAACACGCATGCGGAGAACAACACACACTGTATGAAAGCTATTGCAATCTATTTATTTGGGTCAACGCAGCCACACGCAAGTATTGGGATGCTCTCGTGAACGCGCGTCCACAAGTGACACAGTAGAGATGAAAATGTGGAATAAAGTTGATGTTGTTTTCTTTGCGCACAAAAAGTATTCTTTACAGTTGAACCACTGATGTCACATGGACTACTTTGTCCATCATTTTGGTACTTTTCTGAGCCATTAATGTTATAGTACCCTTCCTGTCTATGGAGGGTCAGAGACCTCTCGGATTTCATCAGAAATATCTTAAATTGTGTTCCGAATGTCTTAAATTGTGTTTAATAACTGTGCCTATACTGCATATGTTTAATAATGAATTGTGAACACGATAATGTTCAAATAATCATTGAACTAAACTTTCAAGATACAGTATCTTTGTGTGTGTCATTGTGTTAATTAGTGTGTGCGTCTCAATCAGCTCCCTAGGTCCTGAGCTTGTGAATCAGTATATTGTGTGCAGTCACTGGTAAGTACCCTGACACACTGTACGTTGGGACAGTGATTGGTGTTTCTGGTGACATTCAGCGTCAATGGGCAGCATAGTAAAACCCCACCGCTGAAATGATTCACAGGCAGGACCAATCAATATTATTTTTTATTCTCTTTAAACACATAATAATGATATATTCTTTCAACATTTTCAAATATTAATTGTTAATTAGATGTGTTCATTACCTGTTTAGTGATTGTGCTTATGCTGAGATATACTAAAAAAAAACGGTTTGACTAGTCAAATCTTCTATCACGTGTCATTGTATTTATAGAGTTGGCTTAAGTGGTTTTTGTTTTGCGCTTCAGAAATGTGGCATCATTTCCAGTAAATGAGCACCGATGCTCTAGTTTTTGCGGTGTAGGATTTTTCAGGGAGTGAGATTTCGTGATTGAGAGAGCCATTAAAATGGCTGACTCCCTGATCAGTGCCCTGACTACTGAAGTAGGGAACTGAGAGACACCCAGTGACTTACATTGTAGGAAGTCCTCTCTGGTCCTGGGAATAATGTTACTGAGAGTGACTGTAAAAATAACAGATATAAACACTCAGTATAAAACAGAAAATTATTCCTGTATTCATTTTTAGTAGAGATGCACCGATTGCAATTTTCCTGGCTGATTCAGAGTTAGGATTAAAGCACGTTTAGATTAAAGTATCAAAATAAAGTATGTGACTGAAAAAAGGTAGAAATAACAATTATAGGGACAGTTCACATTTCAGAATTTGATGTTTATCTGCTTATCCCCAGGGCATCCACGATGTAGGTGACTTTATTTCTTCAGTAGAACACAAACAATGATATTTGACTCAAACCGTTGCAGTCTGTCAGTAACATAATGGCAGTCAATGGCATTTACAGCTTTGAGAGTCAAAAAAACACACAGACAAAATCAAATTAAACCCTGCGGCTTGTGACGACACATTAAGGTGTTAAGACACAAAACAAGCTCCTGACCAAGACGCTTGACGCATAGATCGTGTGTGTCCTCACGTGTCCTCGGGCACAGAGGAACACACTTTCTACAATGCTCACCTGCCTTGGCCTCTCACATGCACTTCAAACAGATGGCTCCTGAGCACAACAAAAGTTGGTGACGTATTTAGCAGGTGCCCTTTTATTCTTCCAGGCAACTGCCTATGACGTCATGGGCCACGTGGACTAATAGGATAGGTTTCACATGTGCTTCAGATGCCGGTCATGCTGGCATCATTCCCCAGTGTAGCCCCTAGCCTGTTGAGCAGTACAGTCACACATGTGGGATTCTTATTTCTGTGCCCCTGGGAGTACGGTCCCATGGGGCACAGAAATTAGATTATGGGATTTAGAACGTGATATGATGTCACGCAACTGCTACATTCAAACTGCACACTTTTGCGCGTTGGCTGGTGATGAGCCAAAGTGAGACGTGCACTGCACTTGTTATATAATCACAATTATGCAGTTTAACCACCTAATGCTTATTTTATGTTTTAGACATTTAAATACACACAAGTACTAGCAAAACAATAAATTTTGAGTTTGCAAAATACACACAAATGTCTATGGAAGCAGCAATAACAATCCATTCAAATATAATTTGCCGATGTGTTTTATTCATACACATAGTGTAAATAACTGTAAAGTTCACTCTATTCTTCTCCCAGTTCACTGGCCACTTACTTGCATGTATTTTGTTAGAAATTGATGAATTTATGTGCTGTAAATCCGACTGTCAGGACTCTCTGAACTGCAGCATGAACAAATGCTGGTGAGATTATTTATAGTGGTTTTTAAATAACAAAACACACTCATTTACACGCCTTTGTGAATCGGAATATCAGATAGTTGATGACATGGTAAGAACGAGCTATCGGTCATACAGTCAGGGCTGCGGTGTGTCACGTGACAAGCATGATGTGTCGCCATGTAAACCTTAAGGGGAAACATTCTAATATTCCGGTCACCTAAAAAAAAACAGTCTGGGGGGTCAGCTAGAATATTTTAAACTCACCAGTGAAAGGGCTAGGGGATGCAGCACGAGTTCCCTAGAAGAGGAATCAGAATCATTCTCACGCAAAAATTTTGGTGGCCAAGTTTCAGTGCTTCCCTAGTTATTTTGTTATTGACATCTTAATCAGGCTTCTTGTCTGGTCGGGCAAGTGACATTTTCTCTCACTTGCTCCTTTAAAAATCTACTTGAGATGCCATTATACATGGCTTTGTCCATTTTAGGGTTTCCCTGGCATGTCATACATTAGTCTATGAGTATATTTGTACTTTCTGTGTGAGAGCACCCTCTGGCTTTGAGTATACATAATAATAATAATAATAATAATAAATAAGTTTATTTTATATAGCGCCTTTTTTGCAAACTTGAAATCCATGACTTGAATGGCTGTGCTTTTGTGCTTAAGACTGCGTGTGACATACAGGCTTATGCTCTGATTAAACACTGGTGTGTATTCAAGCAGGTGTATTTGTGTTGGCCTATTTTGATAACAGATGCATTTAAGGCTAGGCCCACCCAGTTTTATCTAGTGATTTGTGGCTACGCAAGTGCTCAGAGTGAAGAGCCTGCCACCTACAACGTAGGTATAGACATGTATAGATATGCAGGTGTGAGCGTAAGAGTGACGTCAAAACGGACCGTCTGGTCACCGGTCCTGGCTGATCATGTAGAAAATTGGACCCTGGCCATTTGTTTGGTGCATCTCTATTCCTTAGACATTTCTAACTTGCTCATGTTAAAAATATAAACATATAAAAATATGATATTAGATGACGTTTGGCTCATTACAGAGAGCAGATGATTCTGTAATATTTTACCAGATATCTTTTTCATTTCCTCTTTGCAGAAATCCTCCAGTTTGTGTCTCAGCTGACTGACAGATTCTCTCACACCATCAAAAGAAAAGAGGAAACTGACATTGATGTTTTCTGTAGATTCAGGAGGAGCTGAGAGAGACTGAAGACTCTACAAAAATAAAAATGGATAAACTAGAAATAAATTTAAGGAAAACATTACTGTAAATACAAAGATGCTGTATACTACATACACTAATAAACATATTTGTTAAGAATTTCCACTTTTGAAGTTTAAGCAAACTTGACTTGGATAACAATTAAAACACACACACACACACACACACACACACACACATCAACACATTTTCAATAATGAAACATGTTTAAAATAAACATGCTTAAAATAAAATAAATAATGTTATATGAAGGATTTATTCTCTCTTATGATTCATCATCATGAGAAAACATTTAAACATAATGATTAAGACAATGATATTAATGAATAATAATTTGGTAAATAAATTTGTGGATGTTATAATAAATAATAGTCTCTATTAGTAGCTTGTTTCATTGGGTCACCTTACCTCATTACTGCAGTGTACATAAGTGAAGATTACAACATCAGAAGACATGATGCTCATGTATCCTCGATCATACTGTGTGGCTCAAATAATCACTGATAATTAAAGGCAGCTCTGTAACATCTGCAACAGAGGATCTTACTAAAATCCACTGTGTGTGTGTGTGTGTGTGTTTTTTTTTTTTTCTAGAACTCCATTACCTTCAGGAAATGGATGTGATCGTCTGTGTGTGAAAGCTGCTCCAGCTCAGTGTTTCTCCTCTTCAGATCATCAATCTCCTGCTGCAGTCGCTCCATTTGTTCTTCAGCTCGACTCACTGCAGCCTTTTCCTGATCTCTGATCCGCTGTGTCACCTCAGAGCGGCTTCTCTCAATGGAGCGGATGAGCTCAGTAAAGATCCTCTCACTGTCCTCCACTGCTGTCTGTGCAGAGCGCTGTTACACACACATCACAATCAGCTCTTACTGCTTCCTCACACAGCCTGAGAGACACAGCAGCTTCAGTGGGACTGAAAGAGGAGAGTCAAACTGAGTCTCAAACGTCTCTTCTTCTCCAAACTCACCTTATGAGACTCCACAGCCTCTCTCAGCTGCTCAAGATCTTCCTGTCTCTGCTGGATTCTCTGTTGGAGTTTTTTCAGTGTCTCCTTCAAGTGTTTCTTTAGGAAAAACAATAGTAAATAGTAGTAAATATCTTAATAGTGTCAGTAAACCTGACACTTATTAAGATTATTCAGTATTAAGAGTTTTAAGGTCATTATTTGAATTTAGGTTTCATGAAGTCCTCACATATGACAGAGTCATCATCATTCTGCAATCATGAATTAATGTGAAGCAGAAATCTACATTCAAACTGAGTGCAATTTGCAGCAAAAACAGCAACTCTGATGCATGTTCAGTTATAGTAGAAACCTCGGGTGATGTTACAGAGGGGAGCAAAGTTCAGGCGTCATGTTGTAACTCCCAATGGGAGCGCAGATCACATGATTTACCCAGCTGAATACTGCAGTGAGGATAAACACTTGAAGTGTCAGCATTAATACATCAAAGTGCATTTCAGTTCATACCTCTTTCTCTGTCCTCTCTGCTTCAGTTGATACAGTCTCATGGCTTTTATGTTCATCCATTGCACACAACATGCAAACACATTGCTGGTCAGTACGACAGAAAACCTCCAGAATCTGATCATGTTGATGGCAGATCATCTGCTGCAGTCGTCCAGTGGCATCAGTCACTTTGTGGTGTTTTCCTGAGCGAAACTCCTGATGATGTTCAAAATGAGTTTGACAGTAAGACTCCAGACACACCAGACAGGACTTGACAGCTTTGTGTTTTCTTCCAGTACAGATGTCACACTCCACGTCTCCAGATCCAGCAGGAACAGCAGCTTTTAGTTTGTTCTTTTTCAGTTTCTCCACCACTTCAGCCAGCATGGTGTTTTTACCTAAAGCAGGTCTTGGACTGAAGGTCTGTCTGCACTGAGGGCAGCTGTAGACTCTCTTCTGGTCCTCTTGATCCCAGCAGTCTGTAATGCAGCTCATACAGTAACTGTGTCTACAGGGAATGGTCACTGGATCCTTCAGGAGATCCAGACACACTGGACAGCTGAACTGATCCACTGAAAAAACACTGGCTTCAGCCATTTCACTCCATATACAGCAACACAGAGACACTAACAACAGCTCAACAGCACATCAGTTCAGTTTCCTGGTTCTGTGTTTGAGCGACGTGTGCAAAACAGGCGTATCTCACATACTAAAATGTCCACTAGGTGTCAGTCTCACACCGACATGCAGTGTGCTACTTTTATAAATTACCCTTACAAAAAGTAATGTTTCAGTATATTTTCCAAGTAGGCCGATACTTACATTAAATTAAGAGAGTATATTTAAGTCTACCTCATATAAACTATTTAAAGATATATTTAAAATGATACTTAAGTATACTTTTGTTATACTAGCAAATATACAGACAAGCCTGAGTACCGACTGTCAGGACTCTCTGAACTGCAGCATGAACAAATGCTGGTGAGATTATTTATAGTGGTTTTTAAATAACAAAACACACTCATTTACACGCCTTTGTGAATCGGAATATCAGATAGTTGATGACATGGTAAGAACGAGCTATCGGTCATACAGTCAGGGCTGCGGTGTGTCACGTGACAAGCATGATGTGTCGCCATGTAAACCTTAAGGGGAAACATTCTAATATTCCGGTCACCTAAAAAAAAACAGTCTGGGGGGTCAGCTAGAATATTTTAAACTCACCAGTGAAAGGGCTAGGGGATGCAGCACGAGTTCCCTAGAAGAGGAATCAGAATCATTCTCACGCAAAAATTTTGGTGGCCAAGTTTCAGTGCTTCCCTAGTTATTTTGTTATTGACATCTTAATCAGGCTTCTTGTCTGGTCGGGCAAGTGACATTTTCTCTCACTTGCTCCTTTAAAAATCTACTTGAGATGCCATTATACATGGCTTTGTCCATTTTAGGGTTTCCCTGGCATGTCATACATTAGTCTATGAGTATATTTGTACTTTCTGTGTGAGAGCACCCTCTGGCTTTGAGTATACATAATAATAATAATAATAATAATAAATAAGTTTATTTTATATAGCGCCTTTTTTGCAAACTTGAAATCCATGACTTGAATGGCTGTGCTTTTGTGCTTAAGACTGCGTGTGACATACAGGCTTATGCTCTGATTAAACACTGGTGTGTATTCAAGCAGGTGTATTTGTGTTGGCCTATTTTGATAACAGATGCATTTAAGGCTAGGCCCACCCAGTTTTATCTAGTGATTTGTGGCTACGCAAGTGCTCAGAGTGAAGAGCCTGCCACCTACAACGTAGGTATAGACATGTATAGATATGCAGGTGTGAGCGTAAGAGTGACGTCAAAACGGACCGTCTGGTCACCGGTCCTGGCTGATCATGTAGAAAATTGGACCCTGGCCATTTGTTTGGTGCATCTCTATTCCTTAGACATTTCTAACTTGCTCATGTTAAAAATATAAACATATAAAAATATGATATTAGATGACGTTTGGCTCATTACAGAGAGCAGATGATTCTGTAATATTTTACCAGATATCTTTTTCATTTCCTCTTTGCAGAAATCCTCCAGTTTGTGTCTCAGCTGACTGACAGATTCTCTCACACCATCAAAAGAAAAGAGGAAACTGACATTGATGTTTTCTGTAGATTCAGGAGGAGCTGAGAGAGACTGAAGACTCTACAAAAATAAAAATGGATAAACTAGAAATAAATTTAAGGAAAACATTACTGTAAATACAAAGATGCTGTATACTACATACACTAATAAACATATTTGTTAAGAATTTCCACTTTTGAAGTTTAAGCAAACTTGACTTGGATAACAATTAAAACACACACACACACACACACACACACACATCAACACATTTTCAATAATGAAACATGTTTAGAATAAACATGCTTAAAATAAAATAAATAATGTTATATGAAGGATTTATTCTCTCTTATGATTCATCATCATGAGAAAACATTTAAACATAATGATTAAGACAATGATATTAATGAATAATAATTTGGTAAATAAATTTGTGGATGTTATAATAAATAATAGTCTCTATTAGTAGCTTGTTTCATTGGGTCACCTTACCTCATTACTGCAGTGTACATAAGTGAAGATTACAACATCAGAAGACATGATGCTCATGTATCCTCGATCATACTGTGTGGCTCAAATAATCACTGATAATTAAAGGCAGCTCTGTAACATCTGCAACAGAGGATCTTACTAAAATCCACTGTGTGTGTGTGTGTGTGTGTTTTTTTTTTTTTCTAGAACTCCATTACCTTCAGGAAATGGATGTGATCGTCTGTGTGTGAAAGCTGCTCCAGCTCAGTGTTTCTCCTCTTCAGATCATCAATCTCCTGCTGCAGTCGCTCCATTTGTTCTTCAGCTCGACTCACTGCAGCCTTTTTCTGATCTCTGATCCGCTGTGTCACCTCAGAGCGGCTTCTCTCAATGGAGCGGATGAGCTCAGTAAAGATCCTCTCACTGTCCTCCACTGCTGTCTGTGCAGAGCGCTGTTACACACACATCACAATCAGCTCTTACTGCTTCCTCACACAGCCTGAGAGACACAGCAGCTTCAGTGGGACTGAAAGAGGAGAGTCAAACTGAGTCTCAAACGTCTCTTCTTCTCCAAACTCACCTTATGAGACTCCACAACCTCTCTCAGCTGCTCAAGATCTTCCTGTCTCTGCTGGATTCTCTGTTGGAGTTTTTCAGTGTCTCCTTCAAGTGTTTCTTTAGGAAAAACAATAGTAAATAGTAGTAAATATCTTAATAGTGTCAGTAAACCTGACACTTATTAAGATTATTCAGTATTAAGAGTTTTAAGGTCATTATTTGAATTTAGGTTTCATGAAGTCCTCACATATGACAGAGTCATCATCATTCTGCAATCATGAATTAATGTGAAGCAGAAATCTACATTCAAACTGAGTGCAATTTGCAGCAAAAACAGCAACTCTGATGCATGTTCAGTTATAGTAGAAACCTCGGGTGATGTTACAGAGGGGAGCAAAGTTCAGGCGTCATGTTGTAACTCCCAATGGGAGCGCAGATCACATGATTTACCCAGCTGAATACTGCAGTGAGGATAAACACTTGAAGTGTCAGCATTAATACATCAAAGTGCATTTCAGTTCATACCTCTTTCTCTGTCCTCTCTGCTTCAGTTGATACAGTCTCATGGCTTTTATGTTCATCCATTGCACACAACATGCAAACACATTGCTGGTCAGTACGACAGAAAACCTCCAGAATCTGATCATGTTGATGGCAGATCATCTGCTGCAGTCGTCCATTGGCATCAGTCACTTTGTGGTGTTTTCCTGAGCGAAACTCCTGATGATGTTCAAAATGAGTTTGACAGTAAGACTCCAGACACACCAGACAGAACTTGACAGCTTTGTGTTTTCTTCCAGTACAGATGTCACACTCCACGTCTCCAGATCCAGCAGGAACAGCAGCTTTTAGTTTGTTCTTCTTCAGTTTCTCCACCACTTCAGCCAGCATGGTGTTTTTACCTAAAGCAGGTCTTGGACTGAAGGTCTGTCTGCACTGAGGGCAGCTGTAGACTCTCTTCTGATCCTCTTGATCCCAGCAGTCTGTAATGCAGCTCATACAGTAACTGTGTCTACAGGGAATGGTCACTGGATCCTTCAGGAGATCCAGACACACTGGACAGCTGAACTGATCCACTGAAAAAACACTGGCTTCAGCCATTTCACTCCATATACAGCAACACAGAGACACTAACAACAGCTCAACAGCACATCAGTTCAGTTTCCTGGTTCTGTGTTTGAGCGACGTGTGCAAAACAGGCGTATCTCACATACTAAAATGTCCACTAGGTGTCAGTCTCACACCGACATGCAGTGTGCTACTTTTATAAATTACCCTTACAAAAAGTAATGTTTCAGTATATTTTCCAAGTAGGCCTATACTTACATTAAATTAAGAGAGTATATTTAAGTCTACCTCATATAAACTATTTAAAGATATATTTAAAATGATACTTAAGTATACTTTTGTTATACTAGCAAATATACAGACAAGCCTGAGTATGGACCTGTTCCAGTACCCACACTTGTGGTCTTGTCCACTTGAGAATATCTGCACTTGACTGGAAGTAAGTGTGCAAGACTGTCCCAGGTCCCTCAAATCTCATGGCTATTAATGCACACTAAATGTACATTTCAGAACGGTATTTGAAGTGTATCTCATCATTCATCATTCACATGCACCGTACTCATGAGATGTTGAGAAAATTTGTATATAAATTAATGTAATTAATTAATTGAATTAAATTTCATAATAATTTATGTAAAATGTAAAATGTTTTATTAATAATGTATGAGTATGTACATATATATAGCACCACAATTAAATTGTGTCAAAAAAGCTTACTTTAAACTGCAAAATATTAAATCTACAAAGGAAATAGGTCATGTAAGTGGACAAGTGGTCAAGTGCAAAGACCACAAGTGTGGGTATTGGAACAGGCTCAACAATACTTTTAATATTTTGATCAAGATGCATTTAATAAAAAAAGTATAATGTATTCTAAATATGCTTGGCTTAGTTTTGTTTACTCTTTTGATAGAGTAGCCTATTAAAATGTACATGTTCATGTTTATAGTAACAAGTCTGCTTTGCATAAGTAAAGTTCAAGTATATTTTCTAAGTAGGGTAGACCGGGTACAGTTAGTACAGGGGTACATTTGAAGCACCTTATATAACTTGCGTGTGCAACAAGTCTGATGTGTGAAATTTGCTTCACACATGCATATTAGCGCCCTCTTCTATCATGGGAAATTTGAAGTACATGCGGTATTTGGTATTCCCCATACCAAAGATATAGGCGAAACTTTAAGTTCAAGGTAAGTTTTTCATTTCACCATGTCACTGCCACAATGAATAGATTCTCATCCTTACATGACTGTTAAAGTTAACTTACATTTTCATAAACCTTAATCTGTGCTTTAAAAACTGACATATTGCATGACATTGTGTCATGCAATGTACTTTGTGAGGTATAGCTGAGACACAATGTATCATTTATTTATTATATTTATTGTTATTATATTTATTAGGTTATTGTTTCCATTTAATCTGTTTTATTATTGCTGTTTGCAATTGTTCAATGTGTTTTACTGTTTACTGTACTCAAAATTTCAACTGTTACTATTAAAATAATGGACTGAAATTAAATATTGTATCACTGTTTGCCATTACTGTACAATGTTTTTCAAATGAACTACTTTAAACTAAACAAATAATCAAATAAAATACTGAATGGAAATAAAAACAGTTAAATTCTCATTTTTAAAGGTATTTTACATTTGCAGTGAATTGGTTAGGCAGCTTTACAGCATTACGCATGGGTGTCTCAACTGTACTCGGGTACTGTTCCTACTAAACTAAAAAACTAAAAAGCTTCTTGTGTTTATGAGCTAACTGTGACAAATATGACCTACTTATGGATGCTAATAATTATTTAAAAAATCACTTATTTCCAGTCCCTAGTTTTGGATTGGTAACGAAAAAAGCAAGAAGTGTACCAACTGTACCTGGTCTATACTTCACAGTAAGTACACTAACATCAATGCACTAGTATATTATACTTGTGTGTGTAGTATTTCAATAGTTCTTGAGTAAATTGGCCCACTTTCTAGTTGATAAAATTATATTTTTAATATTAAAGTAGTAAACATGTATACAACTAGTTTACATCTTATTTTTTTATTTACTATTGCAATTATATTACAATATTACCTATACATTGCTAATTAACTTTTTCAGTACTGTACATCCACGGCCAAAAGTAGTGACATAAATTTTGTGTTTCTCTAATTTTGCTGCTTCAGTATTTGTAGATTTATTTTTTCTCCCCCACATTTATGGTGTACACTGCAAAACAATGATAAGCATTTAAACTTTTAAGCTTTAAAAGCTTTTATTGGTAAAAACATTCAATATATGTGTGTCCATTTTCATAAGAGTCCATATTTACAGAATAGAAATTTGGGTAGAAGTTATGAATACTCCTCTTCATAACTTCTGCAGTTCACTCTGGGATGCTGGATATCAGCTTATGGGCCAAATCCTGACTAATGACTAATCCATTCTTGCTTTTTGAGGATTGACCACAAGTTCTTTATGGGATAAGATCCAGGGAGGGGCCTGTCCACAGAACCATAATTTCAATGTAATGACCTCTGAACTGCTTCATTTTCACTCTTTGTCGGGTCTCGGGTCTGATCACCTGTGTCTTTGCTGTTGTGTTTGTGCTGTGTTGTGTTTTGTGTCTTTGTTTTGACAGCTCACCATGTGCTCGTTGTCCGCGTGGTTATTCTCCCCCCTTGTTTTCTTGCTTGTTAGCTCTTCGGCTCTCACCGGGTTCTCATTTAGCTCATTATCATCTTCCCTTATAGCTCCCTGTGTTTCGTTTTGTTGTGTTGTTTTAAGTTCCCTGTGAATATTGTAAATACACATTTGATTTTCACTTTTAAAACTGTTGACTGTCTCATCTTTTTAAACACTCCACAACCTCACACAGTATAATCTGACCCCATTTTAACAATTGTAAATTAGACCAATATAGGGCTGAACTTTACATACTGAAATGGTATATATAACGTATGGTGTATACAATGTAAACATGGTGTATAAGAATTCTTGATGTGTCCTCAAAAAAAACATACTAAACTGTGTTTTGGAAATTTAAAAAAAAAACTAGTAGTTTTGTGTGAGAGTTAGGTTTAGGTGTAGGGTTTGGGCAAGGGGATAGAAAATACAGGAAAACCATTATGCTTATGGAGAGTCCCTGTAAACCACATATACAAGTATGTGTGTGTAGAATCTGAACACATACAGTAACACTTCAAATAGAGCTGAAGAGTATGTACTATACACTGTTCTATAGTGATGCAAATAGTGCTGTGAATATTATCTTGACTATTTTCAAGGCATATATTTATCAGTGATCAAAGGCATTTTTTTTTTAAATGGAAAAATAATATATAACAACAAGTTGTCACTCTCTTTCAAACCTTTTTCAAAAACGGTGGGCTATTTTGCTTGAAATACCATAACATCTCATAGATGCTGATTTATAATGCAGCTCAAAGATGTGATTCGACAACATTATTGGTATTAAATCTCAGAATTACCTATAATTGTAGGTCAGGGAGATTCATTGATCCCCAAACATTAAACCCAGGATAGAGCGGCTGAGTGAATGTGGTCTGGACTGTGTGGATGAGGTTCATTGTGTCAGAGACGCTGTAGAAGGACAGAGTTCCTGCACTGTGATCCACATACACTCCTATTCTACCGCAGCTGGAGGGAACAGGGAGTTTAGTCTCTTTGTTATTGTGCCAGAATGAGAAACTGCGGTCAGAGCAGAATAAACTCCAGGACTGATCATTATATCCAAAGAAACACTCATAACCAGATCCCTTCCGGCTGATGCTCTTATATGACACTGATATATTTACACCACCACTCCTTCCATTCCCACCCCACTCAACCTCCCAGTAACAGCATCCACTCACACTCTCTCTACACAACACCTGAGGATAAACATCAAATCTGTCTGGATGATCAGGATACGGCTGGAGTTTGCTAGTGAAAAACACCTCTTCCTTCCAATTAGAGAGACTGAGGAGTTTATGCACAGTGTTTACATCCAGCGTGAACTGATGGGAATCTGATGGAGAAAAACAGGAGTTATGAATTTTAAACTGTACACAAGTTTGAATTTGTTCTGTTCTGAGTCCTATAATTAGAATAACAAATTCATTTATTAAATAAATTCAGGATTATAAAGAATTAATAAGTCATCTGTATTGGATTACTTTTTAAAATGTTCTCTGTGTGATCTTTTATGCCTTTACTGGACAGGACAGTATAGACAAGACAGAAAACAATGGGAAGGAGAGAGGGGATTGCTTTTTATTAACCTCCCAGGAAACATCTTGTTAATAATAATGTAAACATGACAGTGAACACTAATCAATTTTTATTTATTTTTTATTATTATTATGTATTTATATATATATATATTTTTTTTTACAAGAAATACATTTTCTTGAATAATTATGTTAGTCAGTGTCATTGTGTTTAGTAGTGACTTACATTGTAGGAAGTCCTCTTTGATTCTGGGAACAATGTTACTCTGAGTGTCTGTGAAAATAACAGATATAAACTGTGTAAATCTCATTTAAAAAGATATGTTATACCCTATGAAGAGTTCAGATGCAAAACGCTCTGGTCTGACGGTCTGACGCTCAGGTCAATCAACTATTGTGGGACCGGCCTCTGTTGGTCTGACGGCACACTGACAGGCATCTGAGAACGGGTCGATTTGAAAAAGAGGATATTATATGTTCAAACAACATGAAAAAGTGAACTTTGCATCTGATGACCCCTTTATACCTTGTCTGTGAAACTGGGTGGTAAGTCTGCTAAATTGGAACAACATTTTTTTTTTTTTTTTGCTTAATTCACTTTAACTGTGCAGAAGTAGTGTTGAAATGCAACTAAAGATATACTGAAGTATATTTGATTGTGCTAAAATGGAAATATTGCAAGTATACTTTAAAGACCAAATATTGCATTTAAAGACCAATATTATTCAAATATCATGCAATCCTTATCAATAGTGACATTTTAGGCTTAATATTACAAAATGTGCATTGTGCACAAGTAGATAGTAGTTTAGTACTCCAAATAAAGTTTAATCATAATTTGTATATCGGGAAGTCCCAAGGTATATGCCAGTAAATATCTTAATAGATTTGAACTAATATAAAAATATATATATTTTAACTATATTACTTTTGTTTTTTACTAGGGTCATTATAGAGAACAGATGAATGTCTAATATTTTACCAGATATCTTTTTCATCAGTTCTTTGCAGAAATCCTCCAGTTTGTGTCTCAGCTGACTGACAGATTCTCTCACACCATCAAAAGAAAAGAGAAAACTGACACTGATGTTTTCTGTAGATTCAGGAGGAGCTGAGAGAGACAGAACACTCTACAGGAATAAAAATGAATAAACCAGAAACAAATCTGAAAATATTAGAAGAAATAGTATATACAGTGAGAGAAACATTTCAGAAGTTCACACAGTCTCTTGTTCCAACTTCCAAACATGACTGCTTTGACAATTACAAAAAAAAAAAAAAAAAAAAAAAAAAACAAACTGCTTTTTAAACAAATAATTACTCACTAATGCAATGTTTAGCTCCCCGCTTAAAAACTAAATTAAATAATGATATGTGAATAAAGATTCACTGTCTCATGACGCATCATAAAGAGGATATGAGGAAATAATTTTTTTATTGAGTATGTTGTGTTTTTAGGTTAGGTTAGATTTTAGAAATTATATATATGCTGTTGTTATAATTAATTACCTGTTAACCACTGTTTAAGTATAGAACTGAAAATTAAATTCTGAATGAAACTTTCATAAATCTCGAATGTTTTTTTTTTTTTTTTTTAGAAGATTCTTGACTGATTGTGTCACGAATCTGGTCGATGTTCTGTGGTCCGCTCACCACCAGAGGTCACTCTCACCTTATCTCACACTGATTGTTGCTTTACACCCCGGACTACATCTCCCAGTATCCTTCACGCTGATTGTGTCATCGCATGTGACCAATCAGCGTCACTATAAAGCCCCGGTCTTTCCCCATGCAAGTCACGGATTGTTATTGTTGTATTTCCATTGTTAGCGTTTCCTAGTTTCCCTGTTCCTTGTTCCTTGTTCCTTGTGTTTTTTGATTCCCTCGCCAGGCTCCCCGTTTTCAACCGTTCGCCGCCTGCCCCTTTGGACTCTTTCTCGTTTATTGGATTATTCTCTACGTTTTGCCTGTGTTATACCCGTTTGCTCCTGTTTGACCCTGCCTGTACGACCATGTTTTTTGTCTCGCCCCTTTAATAAAAGCTTGCAGATGGATCCGCTCGCCTCTCACCTCTCATTCCGCGTAACAGAACAATCCGTCAACACAGGATCCAGCAGCTTTCACCCCAGACATTCATTCGACATGGACACTGACAGAATTCTTTTCAGGATCAAACAAGGACCACACACACTAGAACAGTATATCCGTGAGTTTCTGGCCATCGCCAATTATTCCACTCTCCCGGACTGTACTATCATTGAAATCTTTTGCGATGGCGTAAACCAGCCTTTAAGGGCGAGGCTGAGACGTGAGGGTCCGCGTTCATCACTCGCGGAATTTATGGACTTTGCACAAACACGTTTTCCGTCTGGATCGCACGGGAAATGGCGGCCGTGTCAGAGTAATGGCGGTGACAGTCCCTGTCGCAAGTCAAGTTACAGCCATCTTTCCTGAGCCACTGCACAAGATGGCTGCCACGCCAGAGCCACTGCACAAGATGGCTGCCACGCCAGAGCCACTGCACAAGATGGTTGCCACGCCAGAGCCACTGCACAAGATGGCCGCCGTCTCCAAGCCACTGCACAAGATGGCCGCCGTCTCCAAGCCACTCCACAATATGGCCGCCATTCCAGAACCTGTGGTCAGGACCCGGACGCCACCTGTGGTCATGATGGCCCACGTGCTGGACACACCCCTAATGATGGTATGGGCAGCTAAAGTGGCTCTCCTTCACGCCGCGGCGGCTACCCCTGGGTCAAGTCAGGCTTCCAAGTCAGGTCAAGACACAGAGTCAAGTCAAGACACAGAGTCAAGTCAAAACACAGCTGCCGTTCTCCTCGAGTCAAGCCAAGTCACTCCTGTTCTCCACGAGTCAAGTCACATTACAGCAGCTGTTCATACTAGGTCAAGTCAAGTTACAGCCGTGTCTCCAGAGTCAGGTCAAGCCAAAGCTGTAGCTTCCAAGTCCAGTCAAGCTTCCAAGTCCAGCAACGTCAAGGCGGTCGTTCCTGCGTCAAGCAACGTCAAGGCGGTCGTTCCTGCATCAAGCAACGTCATAGCCGTGGTTCCTGAGTCAAGCAAGGTAACAGCCGTGGTTCCTGAGTCAAGTAAAGTCATTGATCTCCATGAGCCAAGTCAAGTCACCGCTGATCTCCATGAGTCAAAGCAGTTCACTACTGATCTTCACAAATCAAGTCAAGTCACAGCCAATCTCCACGAATCAAGTCAAACCACAGCTGATCTTCATGAGCCAAATGAAGTTATTGCTGCTGCTCCAGAGCCAAGTCACGTCTCGTTTGACCTTCCAGAGCCCCGTCAAGTCTCGTCTATCTGTCCAGAGTTTCACCATGTCCTGCCTGACGGCCCAGAGTCAAGTCACGTCCCACCTGATGGCCCAAGTCACGTCCTGCCCGACGGCTCAGAGCCCCATCACGCCTCATCTGACTGCCCAGAGTCAGGTCACGCCTCATCTGACTGCCCAGAGTCAGGTCACGCCTCATCTGACCGCCCAGAGTCAGGTCACGTCTCGTCTGACCGCCCAGAGTCAGGTCACGTCTCGTCTGACCGCCCAGAGTCAGGTCACGTCTCGTCTGACCGCCCAGAGTCAGGTCACGTCTCGTCTGACCGCCCAGAGTCAAGTCACATCATGTCGGCCAGTGTGATGGCGATCACCATTCTCAGTATGTGGGCCGCACACTACACTCCGAAGGTCACGTCTGTTCACAAGTCCGCCCCGGAGGTCACGTCTGTTCACAGGTCCGCCCCTGAGGTCAGGTCTGTTCACGAGTCCGCCCCTGAGATCATGTCAGATCTCAAGCCTGCTCCAGAGCTCCCGTCTGGTCTCAAGCCTGCTCCAGAGCCCCCGTCTGGTCTCAAGCCTGCTCCAGAGCTCCCGTCTGGTCTCAAGCCTGCTCCAGAGGTCCCGTTTGGTCTCAGGTCTGCTCCAGAGGTCCCGTCTGGTCTCAAGTCTGCTCCAGAGGTCCCGTCTGGTCTCAAGTCTGCTCCAGAGGTCCCGTCTGGTCTCAAGTCTGCTCCAGAGGTCCCGTCTGGTCTCAAGTCTGCTCCAGAGACCCCGTCTGACCACGAGTCAGCTCCAGAGGCCTTCCCTGACGGAGAAGCCGCGCCAATGCCTCCTGAGGTGTCAGCTTCGGCTGTAGATCCTCCTAGGGAGGCGGCGTTATCCTTTGGTCTCTCTGCTTCTCCCCTTATTCTGTCTGCCTCCTCTGTCCCTGTTCTCCCCAGGTCCCAGTCCATTATGCGGGTTCCTGCTCAGCCCTGGAGGGCTCCTGCTCCGCCTCCCCCCTGGAGGGCTTCTGCTCCGGCTCCGCCCTGGAGGGCTCCTGCGCCTCCTGCTCCACCTCCGGCTCTGCCCTGGAGGGCTCCTGCGCCTCCTGCTCCGCCTCTGGCTCTGCCCTGGAGGGCTCCTGCTCCGCCTCCGCCCTGGAGGGTACCTGCTCTGTCGGTCCTGCCTCAATCACTGGGCCCTCCACATGGACCTGGCCCTCCAGCCCTCGCCCTGTCTCGCTCCCGCCCCACCGCTCCCCTGGACTGTTGTTCCCTTCGAGCGTCTGGAAGCCGCTCCTTGGGGGGGGCTATGTCACGAATCTGGTCGATGTTCCGCGGTCCGCTCACCACCAGAGGTCACTCTCACCTTATCTCACACTGACTGTTGCTTTACACCCCGGACTACATCTCCCAGTATCCTTCACGCTGATTGCGTCATCGCATGTGACCAATCAGCGTCACTATAAAGCCCCCGTCTTTCCCCATGCAAGTCACGGATTGTTATTGTTGTATTTCCATTGTTAGCGTTTCCTATTTTCCTTGTGTTTTTTGATTCCCTCACCTGGCTCCCCGTTTTCGACCATTCGCCTGCCTGCCCCTTTGGACTCTTTCTCGTTTATTGGATTATTCTCTACGTTTTGCCTGTGTTATACCCGTTTGCTCCTGTTTGACCCTGCCTGTACGACCATGTTTTTGTCTCGCCCCTTTAATAAAAGCTCGCAGATGGATCCGCTCGCCTCTCGCATCTCATTCCGTGTAACAGATTGCTGCTGAAGTAGAAAAAAAGTAAAGAAAAAATACATTTTAAAAAAGTTTAAATAATAAAAAGTTTATTTTTTATGAAAAAATGCACAAAAAATACTACTTTCAAAGTTTATATGTAATGCATATTTTCCAAAACGTATTTTACTCTAAAGCCATAAATCAAAGCCAAACATCTAAGTTGCTTCCAATTTGTGGTTAATATCTCAAATGAGCTTAAATTGATGTTTAGGTTTCATCTTGATAAAATTAGTTCCCCATTAATTTCCATTTACAAGATTATAATTTTTATACAAGAGTACAAGTGTGATAAGTCTTTTGTGTTCACATAGCAAGTGCCAAAACCTTTACCAAGTTTCGTACTATTCCAATGAAGTAAAATAAAAAAAAAAAAAAAAAAAAAAAATCAATCAGTCAGTCATTGTGCTTCAAATCATCAATGTCAGTTAATATAAGACTGTTTTTTTTTTCTAGATCTCTGTTACCTGGAGGAAATGGATGTGATCATCTGTGTGTGAAAGCTGCTCCAGCTCAGTGTTTCTCCTCTTCAGATCATCAATCTCCTGCTCCAGTCGCTCCATTTGTTCTTCAGCTCGACTCACTGCAGCCTTTTCCTGATCTCTGATCCGCTGTGTCACCTCAGAGCGGCTTCTCTCAATGGAGCGGATGAGCTCAGTAAAGATCCTCTCACTGTCCTCCACTGCTGTCTGTGCAGAGCGCTGTTACACACACATCACAATCAGCTCTTAGAGACACAGACTGAGAGACACAGCGGCTTCAGTGGGACTGAAAGAGGAGAGTCAAACTGAGTCTCAAACTTCTCTTCTTCTCCAAACTCACCTTATGAGACTCCACAGCCGCTCTCAGCTGCTCAAGATCTTTCTGTCTCTGCTGGATTCTCTGCTGGATTTCACTCTGTGTCTCCTTCAAGTGTTTCTGGAGAAGAAAAAAAAAAGAAAGAAAAAACCCCCAGCAAACTCAAGACTTATTACATAAAAGTATCAAAATCATCATGTAAATAGTCGCCTGTTGAATTAAAAAAATGTCTTTACAGCATTTCTCAAGAGATGTAAGATCATTATTTGAATTTAGGTTAGACATGAAGTCCTTTCACAAGAAGGGTCATATATAATTATTATTTTCCTTTTCTGCAGTCATGAATTAATGTGAAGCAGACATGGACAACAATAACAAAGCAGTGACAGCAATGTTCAATTAGAGCAGAGAACGCAATGCAATGCACAGAGTTGTCATGTAGTAACTCTCAATGGGAGTGAAGATCACATGATGCAATAATGATACAGCTGGATACTGCAGTGAGGAGAAACACTTGAAGTGTCAGCATTAATACATCAATGTGTTGTTTCAGTTCATACCTCTTTCTCTGTCCTCTCTGCTGCAGTTGATACAGTCTCATGGTTTTTATGTTCATCCATTGCACACAACATACAAACACATTGCTGGTCAGTACGACAGAAAACCTCCAGAAGTTTATCATGTTGATGGCAGATCATCTGCTGCAGTCGTCCAGTGGCATCAGTCACTTTGTGTCGCTTTCCTGAGCGAAACTCTTCATGACGCTCAAAATGAGTTTGACAGTAAGACTCCAGACACACCAGACAGGACTTGACAGCTTTGTGTTTTCTTCCAGTACAGATGTCACACTCCACGTCTCCAGATCCAGCAGGAACAGCAGCTTTTAGTTTGGTCTTCTTCAGTTTCTCCACCACTTCAGCCAGCATGGTGTTTTTACTTAAGGCAGGTCTTGGACTGAAGGTCTTTCTGCACTGAGGGCAGCTGTAGACTCTCTTCTGATCCTCTTGATCCCAGCAGTCTGTAATGCAGCTCATACAGTAACTGTGTCCACAGGGAATGGTCACTGGATCCTTCAGGAGATCCAGACACACTGGACAGATGAACTGCTCCAATGAAAAAACACTAGCTTCAGCCATTTCACTGCACCTACAGCAACATAGAGACACTAACAACAGCTCAACAGCACATCAGTTCAGTTTCTCGTAACTGAGTTTCCTGGTTCTGTGTTTGAGAGACGTGTGCAAAGCAGGCGTGTCTGTAAGTCTGTAAACTCACATACTGAAATGTCCACTGGATGTCAGTCTTCCACTGACATGCAGTGTGCTACTTTTATAAATGACCCTTACAAAAAAGTAAAGTTCAAGTATATTTTCCAAGTAAGTATTTAAGTCTACCTTAAGTATACTTTGGTATACTAGCAAATATACAGTATAGACCAAAGTATGGACCTGTTCCAGTACCCACTTGTGGTCTTGGCCACTTGAGAATATCTGCACTTGACAGGAAGTAAGTGTGCAAGACTGTCCCAGGTTTGAAAAGTGGCAAATCTCATGGCTATTAATGCACACTAAATGTACATTTCAGAACGGTGTTTGAAGTGTATCTCATCATTCATCATGGTCAGGAACTCACATGCAACTTTGTAGTGTAAATTAATTTAATTAGATAATTTGTGTAAAATGTTTTATTTAATTATTAATAATTAAATCGTGTCAGAAAAGTTTATTTTAAGTGTGGGTATTGGAACACTCTCAACAACACTTTTATTTAATCTTTTGATCAAGATTCTTTTAATAAAAAGTATAAAGTATTCTAAATATGCTTGGCTTAGTTTTGTTTACTCTTTTGATAGAGTAGCCTATTAAAATGTACATGTTCATGTTTATAGTAACGAGTCTGCTTTACAAGTAAAGTTCAAGTATATTTTGCAAGTAGGGTAGACCGGGTACAGTTGGTACAGGGGTACATTTGAAACACTTATATAACTTGCGTGTGCAACAAGTATGATCTGTGAAATTTGCTTCGCACATGCATATTAGCGCCCTCTTCTATCATGGGAAATTCAAAGTACATGTGGTTCTCCATAACAAAGATATAGGT
>NW_026129260.1:0-7565 GCF_022985175.1 Labeo rohita
AACAATGTCAATGCAATTAACGTTATAACACCTGCTGAATAGATTTAATATTTACACATTTGCCTGAGGAAGGAATGATGGGGGTAGTTACATTACTATTTTCCATAACAACTAGGCCCTTCCATAACATTAGCTGATGTTAAAACTAACAGATAGCGCTAGCTATTTATTGATTAGCAAACCATGTTATGCTAATTGTTAATGGCGTTATCAATCAATGTCCGAAAACAGCAAAATAATTTCATTGACATCATTTCTACCGTAACATTACCTCTGTCTTTGTCGCGTTTTTCCTCCTCTTTTCTTTTTATCCTCCCCTGGGCACCAGACAGTTTGGGACGTTTTGACATGTTGAGCTTGCTGACCCATCAAAAAACGACCACCGGGGTAGCAGGTAAAGTCTGATTATTCGGAAGAGGGGGGGCGTCTTAGGCAAGTAGGCTATATTATTATTATTATTATTATTATTACTACTACTACTACTACTACTACTTAGTAGGCTTTGCTATGCAGTTAAATTAATGTGGGCTTATTCTTTTCTGAAGTCATAATACCAACTAGTTTTAAGAATAGTGGAAGTTACACTTTTTTTCTTCCTCCATTTCTGGCGCCCCCTGGATGTACTGCGCCCTTAGCATTTGCCTATACTGCCTATGCTACGGGCCGGCCCGGTAAGAGTAATACATCATTCGGAACTGTTAGGGGTCTTTTGTTTGTGTGCACTCACAATATCAACAAAACGTTGCAAAGGGTGCTTTTATTAAATAAAGAAAACAAACATAATGCGCTTTCTGTTGCCTCAACAGGAGCTTCACAAACATTAACAGAAACTCAGCGAAACATACCTCACAGACATGATCACAGACAATCGCTTAGCTCGCTAACATAATGTAACCATATATCTTCTATAACGGAAAAAATCATATCGTTTTTATGACATAATATGTTGTTTAACCTGAAAAGATCTCCTTATTAGGACACAGCTGAGTGGAAAAAAACGTGTGTGGCAGCAATGCGTCAGCGTACTGTAAGAATCACGTCTCGTGGTTTACTGTGGTGCTTAGTGAAGAGAAACAAAAGTTAGAATTGCCTGTTATAAACTCACAATTGCGAGTAATAAAGTCAGAATTGACCGATACAGAGTTTGTATCTCGCAATTCGGAGAAAAAAAGTCAGAATTGTGAGATAAAGTCGCAATACTTTATTAGTATTTTTTTATTTAGAGGCGGAAACGGGCTTCCATATATTTGACACAAACTGCCTTCGATTGCTAAAAATTATCCGAAGTAAATTTTTATTAACATTTAATGTATTGAGGCGAACTCCTGGAGATCGCTGGCAAGAATAATGTAAAAAAAAAAAAAAAATATATATATACAGTAAAAATAGATGGGTTATTTTTTTAACCCAATAGATGGGTTACACATATTGGGTCACTGTGTTGGGTTATTTTCTAAAACGTTGGGTTATTTTTTTTAAACATCGTTGGGTTGTTTTTAATAATAACCCAGCGTTGGGTTTAATTGGTTCCCGCGGCGACAGTTCAAATTTTAACGGTCGACAGTGTCTGACCACAGAAGAAGCTGCTGCTGCATCAGTGTGAGGTAAGTAATAGGGTTTAAATAACTCTTATAACATTATACTTATACGAAGAACGTGAAATGCACTTCAAAATTGAACTTTTGTTGTTGTATGTTTGTTTTTTTTTTAACGAAGATGTAGTTTCCTTTAGTCAGTGTATTGTAACGTTACTGCAGAGAATGAGCTCCATTGTAAACGAATAACGTCACGTTAACTTAGCTGTCCCAGTTAGGTTGCTAGCAGTAATAAATTAAATAAACATTAGCAGAAAGTTGTAAAACTGTTTAGAGATGTATTACAGTAACCTAAAGTTAATAATGTATGGTGGAATGTATACAGGACTACTTATATTACTGAAATCACCGTCTACCATTACTACAGGTTTAGTATTATTTTACAGCTGATGAAGGGTTCTAGACATACGGTTTCTGACTACAGTTTGTTTGGTCGCATTAATGGTTATCACATTTAACTTTATATGGGAAATGGCTAATGTTAAATGAGACATTGTTGATTTAAACCGCGCCGCACGAACCTTTCAACTTCGGTCCAGTATGTAACCTTAGCTCAGCGGCAGCTCAGAGAGATGCGCTCAAATTCAGTTAATTCTCTGTTTAGAAAAGTCTACAAATAATCACATTTCCCAAAAGCAAGACGTGATGGGAGAAACGAAGCTTTTCAAAGTTTCGAATCAATTAAACGAATCGCTTAATTCGCAAAATGATTCACTGCTTCCAATCGTTCGTGACACAACGGCGACGCCTGCTGGTCAAAACAAGGCAAGCGTCAGTTGTTTGGAAAGCGAGCACTAATTGGAATA
The DNA here is from genome assembly GCF_022985175.1 of Labeo rohita. Lineage (NCBI taxonomy): Eukaryota > Metazoa > Chordata > Actinopteri > Cypriniformes > Cyprinidae > Labeo > Labeo rohita. The sequence goes on from NW_026129260.1 coordinate 2,402, forward strand.
ACACTAAATGTGTTTTTATGGTTTATTTATATTGAATATTGTTATGCATATATTAGATTCGCCTCTAATTACAGCCATTTATTATAAAGCTATGACAGATTTGCATGTTTTTTTTTTAAATGTGTACTAAATGTGTTTATACTTATTTTTAGACATTGGGTTCTTCAGTGAAGGAAAAATTACAACAGTGGAATCTCATACATTAAACATCCACATGCCAATTAACTGAAATATTTCAAGGTAAGTAAACTATTTATATTAGTGATCCATATACATTACCAGTCAAAAGTTTTTGGACAGCAAGATTTTTAATGTTTTTAAAGAATTCCCTTCTGTCTAAGCCTGCATTTATTTCATCCAAAATACAGCATTTAAAATAACCGCTTTCTATTTGAATATATTTAAAATGTAATTGTCCAGTCTTTTCAAAGCTTTTAAAATAGAAAGCAGTTATTTAAAATAGTAAAAATATTTCACAATATTACTGCTTTTACTGTATTTTGGATCAAATAAATACAGGCTTAGTGAGTAGAAAAGAATTCTTTAAATAACTTTAAAAATCTTACTGTTCAAAAACTTCTGATTAGTAGTGTAGGTTTTCCAACAATTATGAAAAAATGTTTCTAGTTTATCTGTAAAATGTTTCTTCTTCTGCTTCATCTTATCACAGAGGAAGGAGTCAATGAAGGAAGTTTTATGCGACCGGATGACACCAGCATTGCTGCACTAACTCCAAGAGAAGAAGTTTTTAGCATTTTCAACGGTGAAACAGTGGAACAGAAGACCTTACTACAAGCACTGGATCTGTGTTTCAGACATTTCTACATTTATGACATCTACTACCCAAAGCTCCTCTGCACCCATTTGCAGCACACAGTCTTTAATATTCCAGGAGTTCTTTCAACACATTACCTCTTCCTTAGAAACTTTGTATTTATTGATCCGTAAAAACTTTTTATGTTGCTGATTATCAGCAAGTCCAGCAGCCAGCAGATTTACTTTGTTTTATTATTATTATTATTATTATTATTATTACTTGTGTTTATGATTTTTTATTTTTGTTTTATTGATAAAAGTTTGTATGTTATGTTTGTTTTATTTGTGCACATTTGTGTATGTGTTGATATAAATAAATATGAATTGATACACATTTATGACCCTGGACAACAAAACCGGTCATAAGTATCATGGGTACATTTGTAGAAATAGCCAAAATTGCATTGTATGGGTCAAAATTATCAAATTTTCTTTCATGCCAAAAATCATTAGAATATTAAGTAAAGATCATGTTCCATGGAGATATTTTGTAAATCTCCTACCATAAGTATATTGAAACTGAATTTATTATTAGTAATATGTGTTGCTAATAACTTCACTTGGACAACTTTAAAGGCAATTTTCTCAATATTTAGATTTTTTTGCACCCTCAGATTCCAGATTTTCAAATAGTTGTTCTATCCTATCAAACCACATATTAATAGAAAGCTTATTTATTGAGCTTTCAGATGATGTTTATATTTAAATACAAAAAAACTTGACCCTTATGACAGGTTTTGTGGACCAGAATCAGATAAATAAACATTAGTTTTGAATAGTTGGTTTTGAATTTAGTGTACATCTTGAAAATATGTCAGTTGTGTGTGCATATTTGTGTTTTGAATGTATTATATTTTCACATTCTTGTACACTTATTTTGTAAACATTTGCAGTATGACTGTTTTACATTTAAAAATATATTTGTAAAAAAAAAAAAAAATATTTGCATATTTAAATAAAATATTTATTTGAAAACAAAGTAGTGTTATAGTGTATTTTTATAAAAAAAATAAATAAATAAATAAAAACTGATATAAATGAATCTAAATAATTAACTCAACTGTTGGGTTACTTTTAACCCAACTGGATTTTAACCCAATTCATTGGGTTAAAATAACCCATAGATGGGAAGGTGCTATACCAACCCATAGTTGGGTTACTAGTTGGGTTATTTTTTAACCCAACATTTTTAGTGATATATATATATATATATATATATATATATATATATATATATATATAAACAAAAAAAAAAGTATCTTTTTGAAACCGAAGCCCTGGTAGTTTTTTCCAAGTAATTTTATATAGATAGAAAATGTTTTTATTTGACACAAACTGCCTGCGATTGCTGACTGGTATCTGAAGTTAATGTTTATTAATATTTAATGTATTTGAGGTGAACTCCTGGAGATCGCTGGCAAGTATAATGTAAAAAAAAAAAAAAAAAAAAAAAAAGCATATTTTTGACACTGAAGCGCTGGCAGTTTTTTTCAAGTTATGTAATATAGATAGAAACGGTTTTTATTTGACACAAACTGCCTGCTATTGCTGACTGGTATCTGAAGTTAATGTTTATTAATATTTAATGTATTTGAGGCAAACTCCTGGAGATCGCTGCCAAGTATAATGTAACCTCAAAAAAAAAAAAAAAAAAAAAAAAATAAATAAAAAAAATAAAATAAATAAAGTGTATTTTTGACACTGAAGCGCTGGAAGTTTTTTTTTCAAGTTATTTTATATAGACAGAAAATGTTTTTATTTGACACAAACTGCCTGCGATTGCTGACTGGTATCTGAAGTTAATGTTTATTAATATTTAATGTATTTGAGGCGAACTCCTGGAGATCGCTGGCAAGTATAATGTAAAAAAAAAAAAAAAAAAAAAAGTATATTTTTGACAGTGCCTGGCAGTTTTTTCAAGTTAAAAAATATAGACAGAAAATGTTTTTATTTGACAATGTTTAAACTCGCCTCGAGAATTGCTGACTGGTATCTGAAGTTAATGTTTATTAATATTTAATGTATTTGACGCGAACTCCTGGAGATCGCTGGCAAGAATAATGTAAAAAAAAAAAAAATCTGGTTAAAACCAGATGAGGACATGAAGTCCTGGCAGTTTTTTCAAGTTATTTTATATAACAGAAAATGTTTTTATTTGACACAAACTGCCTGCGATTGCTGACTTATCTGAAGTTAATGTTTATTAATATTTAATGTATTTGACGTGAATTCCTGTAGGAAACTTAATTTATTCAGAAAAAAAAAATCAAACAGACATTGAGCAAAAAATATTTTTGACACTAAATGGCGCAGTGGTCGACTCCACATATTTTTTCTGAAGAAATTTTATATAGAAAAAAATGTTTTTATTTGACACAAACTGCCTGCGATTGCTGACTGGTATCTGAAGTTAATGTTTATTAATATTTAATGTATTTGTGCGAACTCTGGAAATCGCTGGCAAAATAATAAAAAAAAAAAAAAAAAAAAAAAAAGTTATATTTTTGACACTGAAGCGCTGGCAGTTTTTTCAAGTTATTTTATATAGACAGAAAATGTTTTTATTTGACACAAACTGCCTGCGATTGCTGACTGGTATCTGAAGTTAATGTTTTATTAATATTTAATGTATTTGACGTGAACTCCTGGAAATCGCTGGCAAAAATAATGTATAAAAAAAAAAAAAAAAAAAAGAAATTTTTGACACCAAAGCGCTGGCAGTTTTTTCAAGTTATTTTATATAGAAAAGAAAATGTTTTTATTTGACACAAACTGCCTGCGATTGCTGACTGGTATCTGAAGTTAATGTTTATTAATATTTAATGTATTTGACGCGAACTCCTGAAATCGCTGGCTGGCAAGAAAAAATGTCAAAAAAAAAAAAAAAAAGTTGAATATTTTTGACATTGAAGCCGGGGTCAGTTTTTTGCATTGTTATTTTATATAGACAGAAAATGACTTTTTTATTTGACACAAACTGCCTGCGATTGCTGACTGGTATCTGAAGTTAATGTTTATTAATATTTAACAAAAAAAAGATTCAATTTAAAAAAAAAAAAAAAAAAAAAAGCATATTTTTGACACTGAAGCGCTGGCAGTTTTTTCAAGTTATTTTATATAGACAGAAAATGTTTTTATTTGACACAAACTGCCTGCGATTGCTGACTGGTATCTGAAGTTAATGTTTATTAATATTTAATGTATTTGAGGCGAACTCCTGGAAATCGCTGGCAAGAATAAGTAAAAAAAAAAAAAAAAAAAAAAAAATTTGTATATTTTTGACACCGAAGCGCTGGCAGTTTTTTCAAGTTATTTTATATAGACAGAAAATGTTTTTATTTGACACAAACTGCCTGCGATTGCTGACTGGTATCTGAAGTTAATGTTTATTAATATTTAATGTATTTGAGGTGAACTCCTGGAGATCGCTGGCAAGTATAATGTAACCTCACCAAAAAACAAAAAAAAAAAAAAAAAAAAAAAAAAAAAAAAAAAAAAAAAAAAGTATATTTTTGACACCGAAGCGCTGGCAGTTTTTTTTCAAGTTATTTTATATAGACAGAAAATGTTTTTATTTGACACAAACTGCCTGCGATTGCTGACTGGTATCTGAAGTTAATGTTTATTAATATTTAATGTATTTGAGGCGAACTCCTGGAGATCGCTGGCAAGTATAATGTAAAAAAAAAAAAAAAAAAAGTATATTTTTGACACTGAAGCGCTGGCAGTTTTTTTCAAGTTATTTTATATAGACAGAAAATGTTTTTATTTGACACAAACTGCCTGCGATTGCTGACTGGTATCTGAAGTTAATGTTTATTAATATTTAATGTATTTGAGGCGAACTCCTGGAGATCGCTGGCAAGAATAATGTAAAAAAAAAAAAAAAAAAAAAAAAAAAAGTATATTTTTGACACCGAAGCGCTGGCAGTTTTTTCAAGTTACTTTATATAGACAGAAAATATTTTTATTTGACACAAACTGCCTGCGATTGCTGACTGGTATCTGAGTGAAGTTAATGTTTATTAATATTTAATGTATTTGAGCAAACTCCTGGAGAACTCCTGTATAAGTATCGCACCAAAAAAACATAATAAAAAAAAAAAAAAAAAAAAAAAAAAAAAAAAAAGTATATTTTTGACACCGAAGCGCTGGCAGTTTTTTCAAGTTATTTTATATAGACAGAAAATGTTTTTATTTGACACAAACTGCCTGCGATTGCTGACTGGTATCTGAAGTTAATGTTTATTAATATTTTCCTGGAAATCGCTGGCAAGAATGTAAGGCCTCAGCTAAAAAAAAAAAAAAATTCTATATTTTTGACACCAAAGCGCTGGCAGTCCATCCC
>NW_026129260.1:8065-77462 GCF_022985175.1 Labeo rohita
TTAACATAAACAGTTATTTCTGAATAATCAACTCTTGAAATATTTCTTATTACTAAACTAAACTAAAATTAAACAACTTCTTTTAATTTGTAAAGATACTTACCCTTGTTTTATTCTAATGCTTATTAAAGTGATGGATTTTGCATTTCTTTAATAAAAAAGGTATTCCACTGTGATCAATCAATAAATCACAACAATCCCACACTGCCAATGTGATACAGACACAGACACAGTGATTGAATGTTAACACCAAGTCTAAATGCAGCCTAACAACAACAAAAGTATTGACTTTTAGTTCTGTTCATCTTTGTTAGATTCATGGTTACTGTTAAGATACACTGAAAAATGAAAAATGTCATTATTTACTCACCCTCATGTGAAATAGATTTAACAGAATCAAAACCGTGTCTGCTTGATTTGAAGGAACCAATGAGATTTACAAGCACACGTTTAAACTCCCTACTTTTACCATATTTGATTCATTTATTCAGAATAATATTTCCAAACAGACAACTGCATTGACTTTGCTCTGTAGCTCTCTACTTTTTTCAGATGTATTTTTGAACCCTTCTGTCATTTAGCCTGTAACATTTTGGTCAAAAGTGATAATTTTGTCTTTCCTTGTTTTGCCTTGCTTGTTCATTGAAGGTTCTGATCTACTTTTTTCCAACTCTGATGTATTTTTGACAAGCATGCAGCAATGCAATGCCTGTAAACTTGTTTTGCACTGTTTATACCATTTTTGATTGCATTTATTCTGAATAATCGGCTATCAGTAACTCAGTGAAGAACCAAATTTAAAGCACGCATGTATAAACTTACCATACTTTTACCATATTTGATGCATTTATTCTGAATAATTATCAGTATCAGTGGAGAAATTTAATATCTGTAGCTGTATTTTGAACCCTTCTGTCATGTAGCCTGTAACACCATTGGTCAAAAGTGAAATTGCTTGCAAATTCCTTGTTTTGCTAAATTATCAATATTGGTTAAATATTGTGTAATTCATGCTTGTTTTGCTAAATTATCACCAAATGGGCATGTCAGCAATAGCATATGTACTGTGTGTGTGTGTTCTGTGTGTGTTGTGTTTTGTATGTTTCAAATGTGTAGGTTACAGATCAGTGAGGTAAAGCCCAAATCTGAGGTGAGTTTTTTTTGAGCAACTGCTCCCTGTGTGCACTGCAGTGAATACTAGGTTTATATGTGGGTGTGAAAATACGGTTTGTGTGTGTAAAAACCATTACTGTGGAATGTCCCCATGGAAACATGTAAACCCAACATGTGTGTGTGTGTGTGTGTGTGTGTGTGTGTGTGTGTGTGTGTGTGTGTGTGCACTTGGATGGGGTTAAATGCAGAGCACAAAGTCTGAGTATGGGTCACCTTTCCTTTCCTTTCCTTTCCCTTAATCTATTGGCGTATTAAACACTATTTTGGAGGTGAAAAGACAGAAGTTTGATGCAAGTAAAAAACAAAGAACATAAAGCCTTTGTCATTGTATTGTGCAAAATACAATACATTTTGGAAACTCTATCGCTGCACTCACACGCCACCTTGCTAATGACATATATGCTTATAAAATTCACAAATAAACCTTACAATGACACTGCAATGAACAAAACATCTAAATGACACATTTTGTGTAAGAATTTTTATTGACCACCAGATGGCATAGTAGAGAACTGTATCAAAAGCTTTGAAGCATCAATACAGTTTGTTGTAAAAGCCTCACTGCTTCAAAAGCCTGGTTCGGCACATCCCTACTTACCTTGACTCAGTCCCACTGAAAACCACCAGGGGGTTCCTTTACAATGCAGAAATATTAACAAATGGCTGGTAATAAAGTTATTATAATATAAAGTTTATATATTATAATGCACCTTAACGTTGGTGCTACCCACAATTAAACAAAAAGAAGTAGTTGTTTATATATTATGAACCCTAGGCTCGGTTATTTGGTTTATTTAATTCCTGGATACTGCCTGCCTGTAAATATTGTGCCCAAGAGCATAAAAGTGTTTAATCAAGTATATAGAAATAAATTTGAATGTAGGCTATATTGTGAGTAGTCATAGAAGTGATTAATAAATAAAATAAAATAAAAAAAAAGTAAGAGTGAATCATTCTGTGAATCTTCAGTTGATTCAGTGTTTCAGAGGGCTTCATTTCACATCATCACAACTGTTTTCAACTTCCTCTTCTTCTAGCTAGAGCACAACTGAAGCTGCTTTGTCTTGACTTTTTAATGACAGCTGGCAATGCAGCTGTATGTGCATTCCTGCCATTTACTGGGAGTGTAAAGCCCAGACGGAAGACAGAGAAAACAAAAATAAATCCTCCTAATTAAATCTCTCTCTCTTTCTCTCTCTCTAATTACTTACATTTATTGGTCACTTACTTCTATTAGTACTCATAACCAGTGTTGGGGAGTAGCTTGTTACATGTAACGGAATTATGTAATTTAATTACAAAATAAATGTAATTGTAATTAGCTATAGTTACTGAGAAAAAAATATGTAATTAAATTACAGTTACTTTTGAAAAATGTTAATGATTACAAAGGGGGTTACATCTGAATTTCACACAAATACACCCACATACAGATTTAATTGTCTACTTTTATAAACTGCATTGATTGCAGAATAGGACACATGCTTATTCAATAACTATTTTATTTCCTATTTGGGTTTTTGCATATACTTTAGATTTTAAGATAAATTGTTTTTTTTTTCCAGGGCGTTGTTAGATGGCAGTGTTTCCTGTCATAACTATGCAAACATTTGATTTCAAAACCAGTATCATAGCTATTAAACTATTTCTTGTTATGATTTCAAATCTGAATTTAACCTCAGAATGATCTAAAATGATCTAAAAATAAGTTAATAAGAGTCTGAATTTGTGGTGGCTGTGCTTTAAATTATTACACGGCTTTACGGAATACTTGATTCTGATTGGTCAGTCATCACATTCCAAGGTATGTTATTCTTCATAACAACTGGTAAAAGCTAATAACACAGACTCATCCGGAAAACTTACGTTGGCCTATACGCTTGATAATTTTTCTTAGTGGAAGCTTTGGATTTGGTTAGCTATTAAAATATTAAAACTCAATTCAATATTATGTGTACAATTTCTTGATGAGGTCATCCTGGTTATGTGGACTCAACAAGCAACTGTGTAATAAATGGGATAATGTACGTCCAGCCAGTTGTTATTGCAAAATAAAGATGTATCCCTTACTTATTATAATCTTAATTCAAGTGATAAAGGATTTTAAAAGTCTGACAGTAATCAGTGTTGAGAGCTACTGTAAGGTTCACTCTGCCTGGTTTAAATGTTTCAAAAATTTTAGAAATTTAGAAAAGTAAATCAAAAAGTAATCAAAAGTAATAAGTTACATTACTTTAATATAGAATAGAATATAGAATAAGAAAGAAACAGACTAATATTAGCGTAGATGCCATTCTTCTGACGATGCACTGAGTACATCGGGTGTTATGGGAAGTAACTGAGCCTAACTTTTAAAACACCCCCAAACTTGGTTTCTCCCATTTCCCATGATGCACTGCAGCACAGATATAAAGGCTCATTCCACAATCATTCTGGTTTCTTAACCGGATCCAGCAGCATGGTGGCAGGTGAGGTGAGTAAGTGCTGCTCTTGTAAATGGGTTTATATTTTGTGTGTTAGTTAGTGATGGCTAAGTGAAGCGTTCTGAACTAGTGAAGCTTTCAACACAATTGTATCGGAAAAAGGTTCATGTTGTGGCCATTAGTAAAAATGAATAACACCTTCCAAAGTGCTGTGTTCCATTGCAGCCGCTGGTTTCACATCTGGTTCTACAAATGATTCTTTGTTTTATTTTATTGTATATAAATAATGGTCATTGTCAAAGTCAATTATTTATGTTGGTGTACTAGCACTAAAATAAGTAAAATAAATAAAACATAAATTCATAAATGAAATCTATGATATGTTTATTTGAACTCTGCCTCAGTCCTTAGACTTTTTCTTCAAAGTTAATTTTTGAGCTCAATATATAAATTACAACTAAAAAATAAATTCATAAACAATGCTAACACATTAAAATGTACTATAATGTAAAGGAAACGGCACTGGGCTTCGCTTCGTTTGAACCAGATACTGAAACAAGCGCATGGTTTTCAGGTGAATGAAGCTTCGGACGTCATAGATCACTTGCTTTTCTTAAAACGAATCAAGCTCTGATGCAGTACTTCAATGTGAAATGTGTCTTTTTTTGATACAAGCTTTGGAGCATCCTTGTTGAAGGTAACATCACTAGTGTTAGTTAAAGATGGTCTGTGGAACATTTCCCTGTTTAGTTGTGTTAGAATAGATGTGTGATTTTCTGTCTATATAAAATAACTGTCAAAAATATACTTTTTTTTTTTTTTTTTTTTTTTTTATTCTTGCCAGCGATTTCCAGGAGTTCGCCTCAAATACATTAAATATTAATAAACATTAACTTCAGATACCAGTCAGCAATCGCAGGCAGTTTGTGTCAAATAAAAACATTTTCTGTCTATATAAAATAACTTGAAAAAACTGCCAGCGCTTCAGTGTCAAAAATATACTTTTTTTTTTTTTTTTTTTTTTTTTTTTTTTTTTTTTTTTTTTTTATTATTTTTGCCAGCGATCTCCAGGAGTTCGCCTCAAATACATTAAATATTAATAAACATTAACTTCAGATACCAGTCAGCAATCGCAGGCAGTTTGTGTCAAATAAAAACATTTTCTGTCTATATAAAATAACTTGGAAAAAACTGCCAGCGCTTCAAAAATATGTCAAAAATATACTTTTTTTTTTTTTTTTTCAGTGTCAAAATTTTTTTTATTTTTTTTTTTTTTTTTTTTTTTTACATTATTTCCAGGAGTTCGCCTCAAATACATTAAATATTAATAAACATTAACTTCAGATACCAGTCAGCAATCGCAGGCAGTTTGTGTCAAATAAAAACATTTTCTGTCTATATAAAATAACTTGAAAAAACTGCCAGCTTGTCAAAAATATACTTTTTTTTTTTTTTTTTTTTTTTTTTTTTTTTTACATTATACTTGCCAGCGATCTCCAGGAGTTCGCCTCAAATACATTAAATATTAATAAACATTAACTTCAGATACCAGTCAGCAATCGCAGGCAGTTTGTGTCAAATAAAAACATTTTCTTCTATATAAAAAATAACTTGAAAAAAACTGCCAGCGCTTCAGTGTCAAAAATTTTTTTTTTTTTTTTTTTTTTTTTTTTTTTACATTATTCTTGCCAGCGATCTCCAGGAGTTCGCGTCAAATACATTAAATATTAATAAACATTAACTTCAGATAACAGTCAGCAATCGCAGGCAGTTTGTGTCAAATAAAAACATTTTCTGTCTATATAAAATAACTTGAAAAAACTGCCAGCGCTTTGGTGTCAAAAATATACTTTTTTTTTTTTTTTTTTTTTTTTTTTTTTATTTTTGCCAGCGATTTCCAGGAGTTCATAATAAACAGCGATCTCCAGGAGTTCACATCAAATACATTAAATATTAATAAACATTAACTTCAGATACCAGTCAGCAATCGCAGGCAGTTTGTGTCAAATAAAAACATTTTCTATTTTTCTATATAAAATAAAAATAACTTGAAAAAAACTGCCAGCGCTTCAGTGTCAAAAATATTTTTTTTTTTTTTTTTTTTTTTTTTTTTTTTTTTTTTTTTTATTCTTTTTTTACATTAGCGATCTCCAGGAGTTCACCTCAAATACATTAAATATTAATAAACATTAACTTCAGATACCAGTCAGCAATCGCAGGCAGTTTGTGTCAAATAAAAACATTTTCTATATAAAATAACTTGAAAAAACTGCCAGCTTCAGTGTCAAAAATATACTTTTTTTTTTTTATACTTTTTTTTTTTTTTTTTTTACATTATTCTTGCCAGCGATCTCTAGGAGTTCGCGTCAAATACATTAAATATTAATAAACATTAACTTCAGATACCAGTCAGCAATCGCAGGCAGTTTGTGTCAAATAAAAACATTTTCTGTCTATATAAAATAACTTGAAAAAACTGCCAGCGCTTCAGTGTCAAAAATATACTTTTTTTTTTTTTTTTTTTTTTTTTTTTTTTTTACATTATTGCCAGCCAGCGATCTCCAGGAGTTCGCCTCAAATACATTAAATATTAATAAACATTAACTTCAGATACCAGTCAGCAATCGCAGGCAGTTTGTGTCAAATAAAAACATTTTCTATCTATATAAAATAACTTGAAAAAAACTACCAGGGCTTCAGTGTCAAAAATATACTTTTTTTTTTTTTTTTTTTTTTTTTTTTTTATTCTTGCCAGCGATCTCCAGGAGTTCGCCTCAAATACATTAAATATTAATAAACATTAACTTCAGATACCAGTCAGCAATCGCAGGCAGTTTGTGTCAAATAAAAACATTTTCTGTCTATATAAAATAACTTGAAAAAACTGCCAGCGCTTCAGTGTCAAAAATATACTTTTTTTTTTTTTTTTTTTTTTTTTTTTTTTTTTACATTTTTTTTTTTTTTCAAATTAAATTTTTTTTTTTATAAAAATTTTTTGAAAAACTGCCAGCGCTTCAGTTTTTTTTTTTTTTTTTTTTTACATTATTCTTGCCAGCGATCTCCAGGAGTTCGCCTCAAATACATTAAATATTAATAAACATTAACTTCAGATACCAGTCAGCAATCGCAGGCAGTTTGTGTCAAATAAAAACATTTTCTATCTATATAAAATAACTTGAAAAAACTGCCAGCGCTTCAGTGTCAAAAATATACTTTTTTTTTTTTTTTTTTTTTTTTTTTTTTTACATTATTCTTGCCAGCGATCTCCAGGAGTTCGCGTCAAATACATTAAATATTAATAAACATTAACTTCAGATACCAGTCAGCAATCGCAGGCAGTTTGTGTCAAATAAAAATATTTTCTGTCTATATTAAATAACTTGAAATAACTGCGTGCGCTTTGGTGTCAAAAATATACTTTTTTTTTTTTTTTTTTTTTTTTTTTTTTTTTTTTTTTTTTTTTTTTTTTTTTTTTTTTTTTATTCTTTCTTGCCAGCGATCTCCAGGAGTTCGCCTCAAATACATTAAATATTAATAAACATTAACTTCAGATACCAGTCAGCAATCGCAGGCAGTTTGTGTCAAATAAAAACATTTTCTATCTATATAAAATAACTTGAAAAAACTGCCAGCGCTTCAGTGTCAAAAATATATTTTTTTTTTTTTTTTTTTTACATTATTCTTGCCAGCGATCTCCAGGAGTTCGCCTCAAATACATTAAATATTAATAAACATTAACTTCAGATACCAGTCAGCAATCGCAGGCAGTTTGTGTCAAATAAAAACAGTTTCTATCTATATAAAATAACTGGGAAAAAAACTACCAGGGCTTCGGTGTCAAAAATATACTTTTTTTTTTTTTTTTTTTTTTTTTTTTTTTTTTTTTTTACATTATTTGCCAGCCAGCGATCTCCAGGAGTTCGCCTCAAATACATTAAATATTAATAAACATTAACTTCAGATACCAGTCAGCAATCGCAGGCAGTTTGTGTCAAATAAAAACATTTTCTATCTATATAAAATAACTGGAAAAAAACTACCAGGGCTTCAGTGTCAAAAATATACTTTTTTTTTTTTTTTTTTTTTTTTTTTTTTTTTTTATTTTGCCAGCGATTTCCAGGAGTTCGCCTCAAATACATTAAATATTAATAAACATTAACTTCAGATACCAGTCAGCAATCGCAGGCAGTTTGTGTCAAATAAAACAACATTTTCTATCTATATAAAATAACTTGAAAAAAAAACCAGCGCTTTCAGTGTCAAAATATATTTTTTTTTTTTTTTTTTTTTTTTTTTTTTTTTTTTTATTTTGCCAGCGATCTCCAGGAGTTCGAGTCAAATACATTAAATATTAATAAACATTAACTTCAGATACCAGTCAGCAATCGCAGGCAGTTTGTGTCAAATAAAAACATTTTCTATCTATATAAAATAACTTGAAAAAAACTGCCAGCGCTTCAGTGTCAAAAATATACTTTTTTTTTTTTTTTTTTTTTTTTACATTATTCTTGCCAGCGATCTCCAGGAGTTCGCCTCAAATACATTAAATATTAATAAACATTAACTTCAGATACCAGTCAGCAATCGCAGGCAGTTTGTGTCAAATAAAAACATTTTCTGTCTATATAAAATAACTTGAAAAAACTGCCAGCGCTTCAGTGTCAAAAATATACTTTTTTTTTTTTTTTTTTTTTTTTTTTTTTTTTTTTTTTTTTTTTTCTCCAGGAGTTCAAATCAAATACATTAAATATTAATAAACATTAAAATATTAATAAACATTAACTCAGATACCAGTCAGCAATCGCAGGCAGTTTGTGTCAAATAAAAACATTTTCTATCTATATAAAATAACTTGAAAAAACTTGCTTCAAAAAACATTATTCTTGCCAGCGATCTCCAGGAGTTCAAAAAAATATTAAATATTAATAAACATTAACTTCAGATACAGTCAGCAATCGCAGGCAGTTTGTGTCAAATAAAAACATTTTCTATCTATATAAAATAACTTGAAAAAAAATTTTTTTTGTCAAAAATATACTTTTTTTTTTTTTTTTTTTTTTTTTTTTTTCATTATTCTTGCCAGCGATCTCCAGGAGTTCGCCTCAAATACATTAAATATTAATAAACATTAACTTCAGATACCAGTCAGCAATCGCAGGCAGTTTGTGTCAAATAAAAACATTTTCTATCTATATAAAATTACTTGAAAAAACTGCCAGCGCTTCAGTGTCAAAAATATGCTTTTTTTTTTTTTTTTTTATTATTTTACATTATTCTTGCCAGCGATCTCTAGGAGTTCGCGTCAAATACATTAAATATTAATAAACATTAACTCCGGACAACAGTCAGCAATAGCAGGCAGTTTGTGTCAAATAAAAATATTTTCTGTCTATATTAAATAACTTGAAATAACTGCCTGCGCTTTGGTGTCAAAAATATACTTTTTTTTTAATATACTTTTTTTTTTTTTTTTTTTTTTTTTTTTTTTTTACATTATACTTGCCACATTATATTGTCCAGCGATCTCCAGGAGTTCGCCCTCAAATACATTAAATATTAATAAACATGATCTCGTTCTGTTTGAAAAATGAAAAAGAAAAAAAAAAAAAAAGCCAGATTTGTACTATTTTTGATAATGGGTAAAAAGAGAGCTTATGCTTTAATATTTGTGCGTGGGCGGCCCTGAAAAGCCACTTTTCAACTCAACCTGACTTTACTGTCTGTCCCATCATACAGAATAAATGTTTGTCTGATGTACCGCTCAGCAAGTCACAATAACGTTTCTTCATAATGGCTGATCTACATTTTAGTCTACATTTTAATATTAAATGTTTTATTTAACTTTATAAATTAATCAATTTATACATTTTCTAAAATGTTATAAACAAGTCCGGGCTTCGGGACAATTTTCAGGTTATAGTTCAGACGCGGCTGGGCTTCGGGCCTGTTCTAGGCTTATCCTTATTTTTATATTTTATACATACACCAATTATGGTGATGAAAACAAATTTCTGCGCTGGTGGAAACAACACGAGACTTCACTTTCGCTTTCACTTTCGAGACCGACTCCGGAAGCGTTTAGTGTCTCCGCCAGCAGCAGCCAATCAGCGCAGCTGAAAGATCCGCGTTAAAGCGCACGCAATGGGCTGAAACTTCCCACACAGCTCCGGCAAACGTAATGTGTCGGGGGAAATAGAAAGGAGATATTTTAATTATTTATCGACAAACCAGTGTTTTCTGAGTCAGTGTCCCAAGGATTAAGTTGCGGATCCTGACTCACCATCTCCTCTTTGGACGCGCCTTTAGAAAAATGCATCTTTACAGATTACATATTGAAAGAGTTTTTTGTTTTTGTGAAAGAGTATTATATTATAGTTTTGTTTCGTTAAGTAATAATTTCAAGCTTTCTATAGATATATGTATCATGTCTGTGAGGTATGTTTCACTGAGTTTCCGTTAATGTTTGTGAAGCGCTCCTGTTGAGGCAACAGAAAGCGCATTATGTTTGTTTTCTTTTTTTAATAAAAGCACCGTTTGCAGCGTTTTGTTGATATTGTGAGTGCACACAACAAAAGACCCCTAAAATGACCCTTAACAAAAATGTTTAAAATTTTTCCACTGAAAAAAAAAATGATGTATTTCCTGCAACTCTTCCGCTCTCCGCACAAAGGATTAGATGTGCTTAATAGCAGAATTACGGTACGGAGACACGAATGGCCAAAAAGCTGACGAACATCTATATTTCAGCGGTTAAAAATTAAATGTGCCCGAAAACAGGGAAAAGTATTTACAAAACGTATTTATATTGTACATTATAGAAGATACACTTATATTACATTTGAATACATTATACTGTGAAGTTTTCTGAAAAAATAAAGTTTGTTCAAATACATTCTAACACTTAATGTTTGTTCCTTTTTTTCTACATGCATTATTAAAATTTCTTCAGAGTTACCATGAACATTTCAATAAATTCTTTTTCTGAACAATCATGTTTCTATCTGTGTTCACGATGTTTTAGTGTAGAATTTGTACAGAAAATGAATGGCAGTGTCACAATGCATTATATAACATATATATTGCTGCTTCTTGTCATTTCTGATGTGTCCTTTCATAATAATAATAACGATAAAAGGCAAAATGTTTTTTATCATTTATCAAAAAAAGTCTTCAGAGTTAACAGGAAATTTTCTATTCATACAAAGTCTGTGACATTGCACTGACTATTCTTTCACATTTATACATGCCTTATTTAAATTCCTTCAAATCTCACAGCAAGATTTCTATTCATACTTCTTCAGAATGCCCAACACTCTGTCTGTATCAAGTTTCACGAGATTTCACTGAAGATTTGTACAGAAAATTAATGGCAAAGTCTGTGACATTGCACTGACCACTCTTTTACATTTATAACTGCATTTTTTTAAATTCCTTCAAATCTCACAGCAAGATTTCTATTCAGACTTCTTCACAATGCCCAAGACTCTGTCTGTATCAAGTTTCACGAGATTTCAGTAAAGATTTGTACAGAAAATTAATGGCAAAGTCTGTGACATTGCACTGACTATTCTTTCACATTTATACATGCATTATTTAAATTCCTTCAAATCTCACAGCAACATTTTATATTTAGACTTCTTCAGAATGCCCAAGACTCTGTCTGTATCAAGTTTCACGAGATTTCACTCAAGATTTCTACAGAAAATTAATGGCAAAGTCTGTGAATGGCAAAGTCTGTGACATTGCACTGACCATTCTTTTACATTTATAAATTCATTTTTTAAATTCCTTCAAATCTCACAGCAAGATTTCTATTCATACTTCTTCACAATGCCCAACACTCTGTCTGTATCAAGTTTCATGACATTTCAGTGAAGATTTGTACAGAAAATTAATGGCAAAGTCTGTGACATTGCACTGACCACTCTTTCACATTTATACATGCATTATTTAAATTCCTTCAAATCTCACAGCAAGATTTCTATTCATACTTCTTCAGAATGCCCAACACTCTGTCTGTATCAAGTTTCATTTCACTGAAGATTTGTACAGAAAATGAATGGCAATTTGTCACAATGCATTATATAGCACATATATTGTTATATTCTCTTATATATCCTTCAAAGATGTTGATGCCGATAGCTTTGTGGGCAGCACTGTCTTGGGTTCGAATCCCTACTTGGGGCCTTTCCTGATCCCACCCCCATGTCACTTCTTGTCATTTCTGACGTGTCCTTTCATAATAATAAGAATAATAATAAATATAGCTGCAAGCAGCAATTGCGGGGCCAAGCACAACAGAGGCAGAATGAGGAGCTAAGCATGGCAAGGAGGAACAGACCGACTGTAACAATGAGTAACTAAAGTCATTTTAGGATGATATCAGTTGAAATGGCTGAAAAGTCATAAATACAACCAATAATTATAATTTAATGGCTTATCACTTTTGACCAATAGGTGGTGCTGTTTTCAAATTGATGTGATGTGTTCTGTGTGAGGTGACAATGACACACAAATTTTGGTGTCATTATGCCAAAGCTTTACAGAGATACAGCCTCAGAATCATTTTGGCATCAAGCCTAAAATCTGCAGTGGCGCTGTACGAAAACGGTTTACTCTATCAACACGAAATCCATAACTTTGAGTCAGGACAGTCCGAAGATGATCTGACTCAATTTTGGTGAAAATCCGATCAGCAGTCTAGGAGGAGTACGAACAAGTAGGTTTTGTACATTAATCAAAATGGCGGAAAGGAAGTTCGGCCAAGTATGGTACAATTGGTATGTATGTTGTCGGCATGACCCAAGGAATATTTTGAGACCAGTTTTATTACATTAGGCTAATGCAATCACAAGTTATTAGCATTTTTGAAAATTTCATTATTAATGTTTAATAAATGGTGTATTACTTCTGAATTGATGTGGCGTGGTCAGGGTGTGGTGATAATAGCACATATAAAATTTGCTGTCAATATGTCAAGGCTTTGCAGAGATACAGCCTCAGATGTAGCTTGGCATCTTTCCAGCAAATTTGTTGATGCGCTAAACGAAAACGGTTTCGTGTATCGAAGCAAAATTCATAACTTTTTGACAGCATGGTCCGAGGATGATCCGAGTCAAATTTGGTGCAAATCATATGAACAGTCTAGGACGAGTTCGAAAAAGAAGGGTTTACGAACAATTGAGAATAGCGAAAAACTAAACCTTACGATTTTTGAATTTTGGTGTCCATTCGACTCGGCATAAGCCAAGGAATCAGAGGAAGAAAGAATTTTTGTTGTGTGGCTTACGGTTCAAACGTTATTAGCATAAATCTTTTGAAAGTTTGAACAAGTGGCGGCGCTAGAGAGTTTGAGTTAGAGACTCCAAACTTGCTATGGTTAATGTTTGGACTGTCCTCTATCAGTGTGCAAAATTATACAACTTTCCCACAAGCGGTTCTATGGGCTGCCATAGACTTGCGGCGGAAGAGGAAGAATAATAACTCCAACGGATACAATAGGTGCCGTTGCACCTTCGGTGCTTGGCCCCTAATAATGATAAAAGACAAAATGTCTTTTATTATTTATCCAAAAAAAGTCTTTAGAGTTAACAGGAAAATTTTAGAATTTGACAGAAAATGAAAAGAAAATCTTGGTAACACTTGAAGGATTACAAATTTAAGAAACTGTTTAAAATATGCTGATCCTAGGTTCTGACATAGCATCACGTGAAAACCTAAGGTGCAGTACATTGTATTTAGCATTTAAGGTAAATAAGATGACATCAGACAAACGATTCTCTCAAGCAAAGTTTGTAGCAAGAGGTTCCTGCCAGTTCCTGTTCTCTTATTGTAAGTCAAATGAGCCAGATTACTGAGATGTTCACCTTTTGTTTGTAATGGCTCTCGTTACCTCTGCCCAGTCTTTGAGTAGTTATGATGATTGGATTAGGACTGGTGTAAATGGTGCAGGCTGCTATACCTGAATACATCATTTGCATGCTTTGTTTGGGGTTGTCACCCAAGGTGCTTTGTCTCCAGATCTAAGCACTGCCCCCTAAATGTATATAAACTACAATGTATCACTGCCTTAGTAAGACCACTTTTTGAAGACTGCAGTGCAGAGCAGCGAGTATCTGAATAAAGAGAAACTTCTGCTTCAAGATATCCAAAAACGTCTCCTGGTCTCTAAGAAAAAATTTACCACACTTTACAATATGTGTACAAAAATATGCATTAATTCATGCTTAATTAATGCACAGATAATCACGAGTTAATGTATAATTCATGATGCACTAAAGCATCTATTAATGATTACTACATCAGCAACAATTGAACATTCTGTATGATTCATAGATTAAGTTATCATTAAATTGTTATTAGTAAACACATGCTAAATTCATATGTTAATTACCACTGTGTTCAAAGCTATGTACTTCAACTTCCAGTTGTCTTTAAATACTCATTAGTTAATGATTTGCAAATGTATCATTATATTGTGACTTTACTTGTTGAGGCACATGACTAACTAACTAATTGTAAATCCATAACCACAATGACATATTACTTAACAATTACTTACTAATTCTGTGCCTCAACAAGTAAAGTCATAACATAATGATACATTTGCAAATCATTAACTAATGAGTATTTAAAGCAGACAACTGGAAGTTGAAGTACATAGCTTTGAACACTGTGGTAATTAACATATGAATTTACATCATTAGTTAATGAAATAAGTGATAAAGGAAATTAATGCATTATGACACATTTATTATTACTTAATCTATGAATCATACAGAATGTTCAATTGTTGCTGATGAAGGAATCATTAATAAATGCTTTAGTGCATCATGAATTATACATTAACTCGTGATTATCTGTGCATTAATTAAGCAAGAATTAATGCATATTTTTGTACACATATTGTAAAGTGTTACCAAGACTTTCTTTTCATTTTCTGTCAAATTCAACAATTTTCCTGTTATCTCAAAAGACTTTTTTTGATAAATAATGAAAGACATTTTGCCTTTTATCATCATTATTATTATTATGAAAGGACACGTCAGAAATGACAAGAAGTGACATGGGGGTGGGATCAGGAAAGGCCCCGAGTGGGGATTCAAACCCAAGACAGTGCTGCCCACAAAGCTATCGGCATCAACATCTTTGAAGGATATATCAGAGAATATAACAATATACAGGTGCTGGTCATATAATTAGAATATCTTCAAAAAGTTGATTTATTTCACCAATTCCATTCAAGAAGTGAAACTTGTATAATGTATACATTCATTCCACACAGACTGATATATTTCAAGTGTTTATTTCTTTTACTTTTGATGATTATAACTGACAACTAATGAAAACCCCAAATTCAGTATCTTAGAAAATTAGAATATTACTTAAGACCAATACAAAGAAAGGATTTTTAGAAATCTTGGCCAGCTGAAAAGTATGAACATGAAAAGTATGAGCATGTACAGCACTCAATACTTAGTTGGGGCTCCTTTTGTCTGAATTACTGCAGCAATGCGGCGTGGCATGGAGTCGATCAGTCTGTGGCACTGCTCAGGTTTTATGAGAGTCCAGGTTGCTCTGATAGTGGCCTTCAGCTCTTCTGCATTGTTGGGTCTGGCATATCACATCTTCCTCTTCACAATACACCATAGATTTTCTATGGGGTTAAGGTCAGGCGAGTTTGCTGGCCAATTAAGAACAGGGATACCATGGTCCTTAAACCAGGTACTGGTAGCTTTGGCACTGTGTGCAGGTGCCAAGTCCTGTTGGAAAATGAAATCTGAATCTCCATAAAGTTGGTCAGCAGCAGGAAGCATGAAGTGCTCAAAAACGTCCTGGTATACAGCTGCGTTGACCTTGGACCTCAGAAAACACAGTGGAGCAACACCAGCAGATGACATGGCACCCCAAACCATCACTGACTGTGGAAACTTTACACTGGACCTCAAGCAACGTGGATTCTGTGCCTCTCCTCTCTTCCTCCAGACTCTGGGACCCTGATTTCCAAAGGAAATGCAAAATTTACTTTCATCAGAGAACATAACTTTGGACCACTCAGCAGCAGTCCAGTCCTTTTTGTCTTTAGTCCAGGCGAGATGCTTCTGACGCTGTCTGTTGTTCAAGAGTGTCTTGACACAAGGAATGCGACAGCTGAAACCCATGTCTTGCAGACGTCTGTGTGTAGTGGTTCTTGAAGCACTGACTCCAGCTGCAGTCCACTCTTTGTGAATTTCCTCCATATTTTTGAACGGGTTTTGTTTCAATTCTCTCCAGGGTGCGATTATCCCTATTGCTTGTACATTTTTTCTACCACATCTTTTCCTTCCCTTCGCCTCTCTGTTAATGTGCTTGGACACAGAGCTCTGTGAACAGCCTCTTTTTGCAATGACCTTTTGTGTCTTGCCCTCCTTGTGCAAGGTGTCAGTGGTCGTCTTTTGGAAACTGTCAAATCAGCAGTCTTCCCCATGATTATGTAGCCTACAGAATTAGACTGAGAGACCATTTAAAGGCCTTTGCAGGTGTTTTGAGTTAATTAGCTGATTAGAGTGTGGTACCACATCTCTTCAATACTGAACCTTTTCACAATATTCTAATTTTCTGAGATACTGAATTTGGGCTTTTCATTAGTTGTTAGTTATAATCATCAAAATTAAAAGAAATAAACACTTGAAATATCAGTCTCTGTGGAATGAATGTATGCATTATACAAGTTTCACTTCTTGAATGGAATTAGTGAAATAAATCTACTTTTTGAAGATATTCTAATTATATGACCAGCACCTGTATATGCTATATAATGCATTGTGACAAATTGCCATTAATTTTCTGTACAAATCTTCAGTGAAATCTCGTGAAACTTGATACAGACAGAGTGTTGGGCATTCTGAAGAAGTATGAATAGAAATCTTGCTGTGAGATTTGAAGGAATTTAAATAATGCATTTATAAATGTGAAAGAATGGTCAGTGCAATGTCACAGACTTTGCCATTCACAAATCTTTGAAATTAATTTTCTGTACAAATCTTCACTGAAATCTTGTCATTTGAAACTTGATACAGACAGAGTGTTGGGCATTCACAAGCATTGTGAATTTGAAGTAGAATCTTGAAAATCTTGCTGTGAGATTTGAAAATTTAAAAGGAATGCATGTATAAATGTGAAAGAAGAGTGCAATGTCACAGACTGCCATTCACAGACTTTGCCATTAATTTTCTGTACAAATCTTCACTGAAATCTCATGAAACTTGATACAGACAGAGTGTTGGGCATTGTGAAGAAGTCTGAATAGAAATCTTGCTGTGAGATTTGAAGGAATTTAAAAAATGCATGTATAAATGTAAAAGAGTGGTCAGTGCAATGTCACAGACTTTGCCATTCACAGATTTGCCATTAATTTTCTGTACAAATCTTCACTGAAATCTCATGAAACTTGATACAGACAGAGTGTTGGGCATTCTGAAGAAGTATGAATAGAAATCTTGCTGTGAGATTTGAAGGAATTTAAATAATGCATGTATAAATGTAAAAGAATGGTCAGTGCAATGTCACAGACTTTGCCATTCAATTTGCTGTACAAATCTTCACTGAAATCTCATGAAACTTGATACAGACAGAGTTTGGGCATTCTGAAGAAGTATGAATAGAAATCTTGCTGTGAGATTTGAAGGAATTTAAATAATGCATGTATAAATGTTGGTCAGTGCAATGTCACAGACTTTGCCATTACATTTGCCATTAATTTTGTAAAATCTTCACTGAAATCTCATGAAACTTGATACAGACAGAGTGTTGGGCATTGTGAAGAAGTCTGAATAGAAATCTTGCTGTGAGATTTGAAGGAATTTAAATAATGCATGTATAAATGTAAAGAATAGTCAGTGCAATGTCACAGACTTTGTATGAATAGAAAATGTCCTGTTAACTCTGAAGACTTTTTTTTTATAAATGATAAAAAACATTTTGCCTTTTATCGTTATTATTATTATTTTTAACACATCAGAAATGACAAGAAGCAGCAATATATATGTTATATAATGCATTGTGACAGACTGCCTTTCATTTTCTGTACAAATTCTACACTAAAACATCGTGAACACAGATAGAGACATGATTGTTCAGAAAAAGAATTTATTGAAATGTTCATGGTAACTCTGAAGAAATTTTAATAATGCATGTAGAAAAAAAGAGCAAACATTAAGTGTTAGAACGTATTTGAACAAACTTTATTTTTTATGAAAACTTCACAGTATAATGTATTTAAATGTAATATAAGTGTATTTTCTATAATGTACAATATAAATACGTTTTGTAAATACTTTTCTGTTTCCAGGCACATTTAATTTTTAACCTTTGAAATATCCGTGTTCGTCAGCTTTTTGGCCGATTCGTGTCTCTGTACCGTTGTTGAGCTAAGTGGAAGTTGGCGATCATCTGACCGCGGTCAGACGCTGTTGCTTTGGTTTGACTGTTAATTTTGGTTTTGTTAATTCGTTTGTTTCTTTGCCATTGAAGTGTGTGTGTTTTCTTGGATGCATGAACCTTACTCGTTTGTTCTTTAAGTATTTGTAAAATGTGTGATTGTGTGTGTTTGGCGTGAGTTAGTTTCATTGCGCTCAGCTATTTGTTTGCCGTGTGGTGTTGTGTCTGTCTAAATTTGTTGTGTAAGTGTTCCTTATTGTGTTGTGATATGAAGTGTTTGTAAGGGCTAAGAGCCTAGTAATGTTTTTGCCTTTTGGCTAAGTTGTTTTGTGGTTCCAGTAATAAGATTATTTGTTGTTTTGTATTCTTTGTTTTGGATTTAAATATTTGTATGTTATTTGTGGGTTAAATGTGTGGGTGGGATAACTTGTTTATTTGTAACTCACCTGTGATTGTGAGTGACTGTGTCTTAAGTGTATAATCAGATTTTTACTTGTTACAGGAGCTGAGTGCCTAAGGCAGTGGCGGATTTTTGGTGTTGGTGCTTCTTTCACGAGTGCTGGTTGCAGTGGTTGTGTCTGTGTGAGTGTGTGTATGTGTGTGTATGCGTGTGTCACAGGTAGAAGTGAAGGGTGTTTTGCTGTGGAGGCCGATTGCGCCCTTATGCCCTGCTGTCAAGCCTCGGTTCCTGTATTGAAACTTTTGGACGTCCTTGAGGACCCAGGTCGCCCATTATTGTATTTGTGAAGTGTGTTATCTAAGTGATTGTTGCCCTCAGTGATTTAACTTCTTTCTCTTTTTCTATATTTGTAATAATTCCCTCTTTTATTGTAATAAACGTGATCTTTGGTAGACCTGCGTCTCCTGCCAATTTATCGTGAGCTTACCGGTGTTGCCTAAAACAAAATTTAAATCATAAAGGTTCCCTGGACGAGACCCAGGGTGGCGTGCTACATCTTAATCTCTTAGTGCTCTGCCACATATATAAGGCCCGTGCTGGGCTATAATGAACATTTATCCCAGTACTTAAGTTTTTATTTAATGTTTGCAACAAAGAAATGTAGCCTACACCGTGTATCCTGCTCGTGAAGCTTGTTTAAGCATAAAGCTTAACTTACATGACCAGAGCTCTTTCTGGATCAGCGGTTGCGGGAAAGCAGGTTTAAATATTCTGATGTGATTGCGATTTCAAATGTTTTATAGACGTGGCGCAGTCATCATCATAGCAATAAGATTGTGTGTGTTTGAATCGAGATCGCGAACTTTTAATGAATAATCCATATGCGTCTATAATGTTACGCGCCCATTGCCCAGTCTAGGGTTGGGAGTGGGAGTAACAGATTAACTAAAGCATAAAGGAAGTTTAAACCAAAAAAAAGTAGAGGAATCACTCCAGTCCTCTGCCCCAGAAATGTATGACGAACACTTAAGTTGGCAAACTTAAACAATTTATTGAAATTAACAATAGATAAGGGAAGCAATAAATGTCTTCGGGAGAGGGCCTGGCCAAAACAACAAACAAAACAGAAGCTAACTAACAAGAGGAGGACTAAGTAACCTATTCAGGTAAAATAAAAAGAAATCAACAACAAATTCTTACCTTACTCCCTTGCTAACCAAAAACAGAGACAAAAGTTGAATACAAAATTAAATGGCACCCTCACCCTACAGCTTCCCACTTAAACATAAGGCAAGTAAACAAACAAACAAAAATATTACAATACCTTTTAATACCTTAACAAAAGAAGAAAAAGTAAATCAAAGCAGCCACTTAGCTTGATGTTTTAGTACCAATCTGCTTGCCAACAAGAATTCACTTCAGTGGTTATCAATCAACAGGTAAAAAGTTAAATTTTGCACCACAACAATCAAAGAATCACCAAGCAACAAGTCTGGAGCAGGGGAGAAGTGAACCACACTCCACATTGTTTCTTCTGCCCTTTTGTCTCGGTTGCATCTCTGCAGCACACTCTCGATGAGCACCACCTGTGGCCAATTACAGCTGCTAAGCAAGCAGAGTGAGAGAGGGGGAGAGAGAGAGAGAACACACGGAGAGAACACAACCGCACCCAAAAGGGGCGGGAAACCACACCTTAAGTATTAATATTAATACAAATACATCCTCAGGATGTAACAGTAGCCTGTATGTCATAATTTGTACCAGACCTCAAAAGTTACCCGGGCCCAGGCCCAGGCCCGGGCGGCCCCCCCGCTTCCGCGATCCATGGTAATAATATAAATGTCTGCTTTATTTTATGTACTTCCACAATAACAAAAAAACTTTACAATATTTTATTTTTTTTTTTTTTTTTTTTTTTTTTTGTAAAAATGCAGGGTGTGCTGTCGCAACTTATGTCTATAGACAGTTTGAAAGGTCTACTTTAATAAAACAATGGAAAACAAAATTGTGTTTATTTAATTCGTATAAATCCAACAAGAGGTAGTGTACAGTCTTTCCCATGTGAGTTCATTGTCTGTAGCCTACCATTGTGCTTACACCCAGACCCAGCGCAGCCTATTCCCACAGTATAAAGTCTGGATTTCAACCCAGAAGAACAACCCGATGTGCGGCTTGATTCAGCTAAAGATATAATTTAATAATATATAATAAATAATGTATAATTTATATATAACCAGACTAAGTATCAGGGCCACCCACGCATGTTAAACAAACATTAAAGCAATAAGCTCATTTGTTTTACCCACGAACAAAAATCTTAATTTACGTTTTTCCGTTTCTCAAACAAAACGAAATAATAATAATAATAATAAGCTATTATTATTATTATTATTATTATTATTATTATTATTTTTATTATTATTATAAAATATCTTTATTTCTTTCAGCTGGTATTTCGACATCAAACTTAAGTGTTCCAAATAAATATTCCAAGCCCAGAGTCAATTTTTCCGAAATGTTGATAATCTTAAATAAGATTTTATAATAAACATAATAATAATAACACGCCTAATAATAATAATAATAATAATAATAATAATAATAATAATAGTCTATTATTATTATTATTATTTCATTTTGTTTATGTCTATAGACATAAGATGCGACAGCGCACCCTGTATTTAAGCAATTTGTAACGTTTTTGTTGTTGTTGTTACTGTGGACGTACATAAAATAAAATATGTGAAAAAAATGTGTGGCAGCAATGCATCACCGTACTGTAAGAATCACGTCCCGTGGTTTACTGTGGTGCTTTGTGTCGCAAATGAAGAGAAACAAAAGTTAGAATTGCCTGTTATAAACTCACAGTTGCGAGTTATAAAGTCAGAATTGCAAAATATAAAGTCGCAATTGCGAGAAAAAAGTCAGAATTGCAAAATAAAAAGTCAGAATTCTCGCAATTGCGACTTTATATCGCACAATTCTGAGAATTTTTTTTATTATTATTATTTATTGGCGGAAACGGGCTTCCATAACATCTGCATGGGTACCAGAAGCAGCAAAAAAAAAAAAAAAAAAAAAAAAGGTGTGGCCCATAAAGTGTGGGCATGCTGTGGGTTGGGTGTGGGCACAGTGGGGATAGTGTGGGAATGCTGTGGGCTGGGTGGGGGCACCTGTGAATGGCCATTGTGGCCTTAACAAATAACAAAATTAGTTTGCTTTTACTTTGTACCTGCAAAATGCCACAATATTACTATTAATGCATATGCAGAATAACTGCACGCTGAAAGTAGAAGCAATAAGAGTCATACATTTCAAATACTTTCATTTATTCACAGCCACGTAAAAAAATTAAAAAAGCAGAAAATACTACTGTTTAAAAGTTTAGGGTCGGTAAGATTTGTCAGTGTTTTTGAAAGAGCTCTCTTATGCTTAACAATACTACATTTCTTATCATCAGCAGTCTTAAAAATTGTTGTGCTGCTTTATATTTTTGAGGAAACCATGATATATTTTTTCAGGATCCTTTAAATAATGCTTTTAAAAGAGCAGCATTTATTTTAAATAGGATTTTTGTGAAACAATGTAAAAAATTTTATCAACTTAACGCATCCTTGCTGAATAAAAATTATTTCTTAAACATTTCAAACGTAAAAATGTATTTCTTAGATTTAAAAAAAAAATAATTATAATAAAATACTGACCCCAAACTATTGAACAGTTGAAAGTATTAAATAATTTTATAGGACAGAGCAATGATCAATTATTACTAAATCAGAATGTTAAGTAGATCATAAATCAGTTCCCTAAGGGGCAACAGTAGATCTCTGCCTGAACCCTGTTCCTCTGCTCCTTCCACCATCCCAAGTGTCTTATACTGTGGAGGCATTTTAATAGATGTTTCCATTTCAGATGCTGTGGCCAGCCTACTTTTTGTTCCATCATCTAAGTGAGAAAGAAAAGAACAATTGAAATGTGTATATATATATATATATATATATATATATATATATATATATATATATATATATATATATATATAACCTAAATAATACAACATTGTCTCAGTGTTTTTTGTCAATACTACGAAAGTCAATTGCATGAACAATGACAAAAATAGTTGAAATGTTCTTCTAAATCTTTTTTTTTTTTTTTTTTTTTTTTTTAACAGAGTGAGTAAATGATGACAGAACTTTAATTTTTGGAGGAAGGTGCACTGTAAGAAATTACCAATGACTTTAACTTGATGCATGAATGTGCAGCTTTAAATAAACTTAAATGCACTTACATTACAAAAGATGCAGCGACCTGGTGGCTCTTTGTTTAGCTGAAGTCGACAAACCAAATGGAGAAAAAGAAAGAGAGAGAGAAAAAAATATTAGTGAAATATAACAATACAACTTAAAGGCCTGGTTTCACAGACAGGGCTTAGACTAAGTCAAGATTAGGCCATAGTTCAATTAGGACATTTAAGTACCTTTTTATAAATGTTTAAACATTATAAATGTTACAAACATTACTGGTGTCCATCTTGAAGGAAAACAAAGGCACTGATATATTTTAAGATCAGTCAGTGCAAGTTTCTTTGACCTGAAACAGCTTGGATTTACATTTTACTCTGGGACTAGGCTTAACCCTTGTCTGTGAAACCGGGGGAAAAAGTATTAAGGTTTTGACTACCTGACTCACTTACAGCAGTGGTGTCCTGAAGGACCAACATCCGACAGAGTTCAGCTCCAACCCGTCCACACGCCTGCTTGAAAGTCTGTGGTTCTCCTGAAGACCCTGATCAGCTGGTTCAGCTGTACATGATTGGGGCTGGAGCTAAACTTTGCACTCAAGACTAGATTGAAATCAGTACTCAAAAGAGAAATAAGACAAACATTATATTAATGGTATAAAACAAACAAACAAACAAATAAATATAAAAAACAAATAATTTTTTTTTTTACAATTTGTTTTTACTAAATTACTATTCAAGATGGCTGATACATATGACAGTGATAATCTTTATGGCTACATACTGATTCACGAGTTTTGTTTGAGAGGCACCCGAACTGTACTCTAACGAGTGTCTCTCTCTCTCTCTCTCTCTCTCTCTCTCTCTCGCCACAGCTTGTTTAAGACGCGACTCCTACAAAGATAGTATTGATATAATCGTATGATTTATCATTTTTAAGTAACAATGACATGACAGTAATATGGCTGTATCTTTGTAATAATCTTTTAGCAAATGTATATTGTTTGCGAAACTGTCCTAGCGTTAACAGTTTCCGGTCAGCGCAGATAATTTACCGATGTCTATCAGTTATAAACAGAAACATTAATAATATGTAACGAGATTTTATAAGCGTGTAGCCGAGGTATTGTATTGTGCTATATATAAATCCCCGTTTGTGTTGCTATTTAAGACTTTAAAACACAGATTAGCTCCTTCTTGCTATTATCAATTCATCGCGTAAACAGCAACAGAACACGACAATAATCCAAATTAACACCAAAATGGACATAAACTAACTTAATTCAGTGAATTTAAGTGCAATTTTGAAGGATATATTACCTCAGAGATTAGAAAACCGCTTTTCGACCATTATGACCGTACGTCGTTTAAGTGACGCACTTGTAATCAAATTTACCACTAAACGGGTGTAATTTAATTCCTTTTTATTAATTCACAACCATTTTGACGAATTTTAATAGAAAATTAAGAAATTAACCAAGAAATTTTAAATCTTACCTGACTGAGTTGAGTCTGGGCGGTACCAGTCGAAGTCTGCATGACCGCTCATTAACGATGCAGAGTTCCAGCAGTTCCAGTTCTCATTGGCTAGAATTAATCACGTGCTGAAGAGCTGACGCGCCATTGAATGTATTATATCATTACATATTTATTTTTCCTTTTAGAAATATTTAATAAAAGGTAACGTCACTAATCAATACCAGCAATAACAATGAATAAATTAACAAATCAATGATGTGATTATTCACATGATTTAACTGTCTCAAATAACTTAATTTTATTTAATGATAGCCTACAATGTATTTATTTACAAATATAAATACATTATTAAAACAAAAACTGTATATATATATACAGTTTTTGTTGTAATTTGGTTGGATTTTTGAACTACTTCAAAATGTTAATTTTAACAAAAAGGATCATGGAAATTGCATGTTATTTTTTTATTTATTACTGACCTGGTTATAAACTATATTTCACATACCAGCTGTTTATATATACTTAACAAGACACAATAATAATTGATTTTCCAGCAGCATCTGCATATTTAAAACCTTTTCAGAAGTAAATGTAAGATTCTCAAGAAAGCAATACAATGCATTAAGAGCCAGGGGGTGTAAACTTTTTGAAGTGGATGATC
Source organism: Labeo rohita (assembly GCF_022985175.1). NCBI lineage: Eukaryota > Metazoa > Chordata > Actinopteri > Cypriniformes > Cyprinidae > Labeo > Labeo rohita. The sequence continues at coordinate 32,860 of NW_026129260.1, forward strand.
AGGGTAAACTGCAATTATATTATCTTTTGCAAGACATGTAAATATTTCTGTAGTCTGAAGTGCAATACTAAATGGAAAAACAAAATCTGTAAATAAAATATACGTAATAAATAGAATTTACACATCATCATTCTGTTCAAAAGTTTATACCCCCATTCCTCTTAATGCATTGTGTTGCCTTCTTAAACATCAGTAAATGTTTTCACCTTTTGTAATATTGTAGTTCTCAGTGTGAAAAGATGGATCTCAAAATCATACAGTCAGTTTTGGAAAGTGTTCAAAAAAGCAGATGATGCTGGAAAAACCAAATAATGTGCAGGAGCTGGAGGATTTTTCTGAAGAACAGCAGGCAGATGAACTGCTCAGGACAAACAAGGGACTCAGGAACAACTATAACAAAAGATAAAAACAGTCGTGGATCATCCAGGATTCGAAACACAGTATTAAGATTAAAGGGTATGTAAACATTTGAACGGGGTCATTTATATTTAAGGGGGCCCAGAGCAAGGCAGGCAAACCAAGGGCCCAAAAGGGCAAACCCACTGTGGGCCCGCATGGGCTCGGGGCCCCGAGCAAACCAAGCAATGGCCTGGGGCCCCAAGACAACGACTGGTTAAAAATAAAATGCAGCGACAAACTGTGTGAGCGCCCCATTGATAGTGAATGCAGTAAAGTGCAATGACACTGTTATCGGGATCCCCCTCAAGGGGCCCCCCCTCGCTGACAGCAGCCAGCCAACCACGCGATCTCTGCTGCCGGCAAAATACAAAACTTCCTCGGCAGTCATGAAGCGGAATTATGCTTTAGGAAGCCAAAAAAGAAAGAAGAGAAAGGAAGAGGAGGATAAGAAAAAACAAGACAGTGGTAAGTGATAAATTACACACATAAAATAGCTCTACTTGTCTTGTACAAATGGTGCAATTTTGCAGCAGGTAGGCTAGCAGAAATATGTTTATGTATGTTAGCTAAGCTACCTGCCTGACAGCAAATGCTGCTTGTAACGAACAGTTAGAGCAACTTTTTTTTTTTGAACGGACGGAATATGGTTACATACTGTAATATGTTTTTTAACGGGATAAGGAAGACGCAGATCTGTTCCAGAATCGCTGTTTATCATATTTAATGACATGACATTGCTATAGCTTTGTAATAGGTTTTGATGAAAGTGGCATAGCATGCTATACTAACTATTCCACTGTGATAATCTATTTAGGAAAACCACACAATAAATTCTGTGCATCAAACATTAGCTTGGGATGTTTTTAAGCATTGGTAGTCGACTCACAGCACTACTAATAATTAGTAAACATTTAATTATAATTTCATTGTTTGTTAACAGTAAAAAGTGTATTTATATAGCACATTTCATACACAATGGCAATTCAAAGTGCTTTACATAGAAGAAATTAAAATAATAAAAAGAAATAAGAATAATTAAAACAGTTTAGAAAAATAAAATAAAATACAGTACTGTACTGTACTGTATACTGTCAGTACAGTCGGACGAACAGCTGCACAGTGCTCATTCAGTAAATGCATAGCTAAAGACTAAAGATTAATTAACTGTCAATTTACCTTCTATTAATGATTGTTATTATTATAAAGTGTTACCATCTTTTCTTTCTCCCTCAAGGTGCTTTGCTTAAATTTCTCAGCCCTCAGGCTCTTCCTAAGGATACCTCCACTGATGAAGGTAGAGTGAATTTCTCTCACTGACCTGAGCTGAGCTGTTAAAAGTGACCTCTTTCAATATGCTAACAGTGAAATGGTAATTTCAGATTTTTTTTTAATTATTATTTTCCCAGCTACACCATCAACTTCATCCTCAACATCAACAGATGCATCACTTCTCATTGCTGATGTTTCCTCTTCAGCACAAGGTACCACAAGCTCTATAATTATAGCTGATATCCTGCACAGCCCAGAGTTTAAACTGATAAGTGTGTGCTGTCATATTGTTAGAAAAAAACAGTGCAAATCACTACTGAATTCCCATCAAACTGTGTAAATACTAGTCACTTTTGCCCATGGACATTTCAGAATTTTTTATATACAGTAGTGCCTGTCAAATTTCTAGGTGTCAGACACTCTGTGATGCATTCTGTACCTGAACAGATGGATTATATTAATAAAAAAAAACATTATTTTTCCCCAGCTACACCGTCAATAGCATCTCTCACAGTGGAAGATACTGCATCCAGAACAGAAACTGAGTCTGCACCACTTCCCAACACTGAGGTTACCTCTACAGCTCAAGGTACCACAAGCACTGTAATTATAGCTGATGACCCTGCACAGTGGCCAGCAGTCCTGACTGATAGTGTGCGCTGTCAAATTGTTAAAAAAAGGACCAGTGCAAGTCACAAACATTGTATTCCCCCAAAATTCTGAGAATCCACCTCGAAGATTTACAAATGACAATTACATGAGAAGCATGAAAAATGGGGAGAAAATTCTTCGATCATGGATGTTATATTCCATGAGCACAGACTCAGTGTTCTGTTTTGCCTGCACTGTTTTTGGGAAGCGTGACAATGCCTTAAGCGACTGTGGCTTCCGTACATGGAGGAACCTAGCTCATCATTTAAAAGAACACGAATATTCAAAGGGGCATTGTGACAATATGAGAAACTGGCATGAGCTGCAGAGGAGACTGCAAACCAATACAACCATAGATCAAAGACAACAAGACTTGATGCGGATCGAGATTGAGCATTGGAAAGGTGTCATAAGGAGAGTGATTGCCATAATTTGTCACTTAGCAGAACGCAACCAGGCTTTAAGAGGGACCACGAGTGAGTTGTATGACCCACACAATGGGAATTTTCTGGCACAAGTTGAACTGATGGCACAGTTCGATTCAAGAGACAAGAGTGCATTACTTGAGTGGAACTATTCAAAATGAAATAATTGCACTAATTGGAAACAAGGTACTGGAAGAGATTGTGAGAAGAGTACACAGAGCAAAGTATTACTCTGTTATTATGGATTGCACTCCTGATGTCAGTCATAAGGAACAGCTTTCCATTGTTCTGAGAATTGTCAATTGCGAACCATCTGTGTCCATTGCAGAACATTTCTTTGGATTTTTAGATGTTGAAGACACAACTGGTAAGGGCCTGACTGAAGTCCTGCTTTACCACCTGCAGAAACACAGCCTGAGTCTTTCTGACTGCCGTGGTCAGTCTTATGACAATGGCAGCAATATGATGGGCCATAAACAGGGTGTTCAGGCAAGAATTTTGCAATTGAACAGCAAAGCATTTTACATTCCATGCAGCAGTCATACACTTAACCTGGTTGTGGCAGATGCTGCCAAGTCCTCAGTGCTGTCCATCTCCTTCTTTGGTGTGTTGCAAAGACTCTATACCTTATTCAGTTCCTCTGTGCAACGCTGGACAGTTCTAAAGGAACATGTAAAGCAGCTCACTTTAAAACCTTTGTCAACAACAAGATGGGAAGCTCGGATTGACAGCGTGAAGGTGGTGCGATACCAGTTACCAGAGATCCTGGATGCATTGTCTGCACTCCAGACGTTTGCTATAGAGAAGGGAGACTCAGAGACCATGTCCACTGCTAAAAGCTTACATGGTGAGTTGAAGACCTGGTCTTTTCTGCTTTGCACAATGACCTGGTACAATGTTTTGTACCAAATCAATCATGTCAGCAAGCTGCTACAAAGTCCAAATGTTTCCATGGAAACACTTAGATCAGAAACAGAAGGAGTAAAAGACTACCTTGAAGACTTCAGGGAAAATGGGATTGCTTCCTGTCAAACTGATGCAAAAGACATTGCAGAAAATCTGGATATGGAAATGACCCTTCCTGAGAAAAGGCAGCGTAAAAAGAAAAGACAGTCTCCATATGAAGGTACAGACGAGACTCAGTCTACTCCAGACGAGACTTTTAGAAGAGACTTCTTTCTGCCCATGGTTGACACAGCCCTCAGAAGCCTAAGTGACAGGTTTTCAAGACTGAAGGGTGTTTATGACCTTTATGACTTTCTGTTCTCAAAGGAAAACATGAAGCAGACAATAAAGAATGGAAAGCTTCATGAACGATGCAAAAAATTGGAACAAACCCTCCATGACATTGATGCTGATGACTTGGCACTTGAGATCAATTCATCTCTCTACACTTTTCCAGACCATGTAGCCACTTCCCCATTTGACATGCTTAATTACATTTACAGTGAGAAGCTACTGGATTTGTACAGTAATTTAAGCATTGCTTTGCGTCTACTCCTGACTCTCCCTGTGTCAGTGGCCTCTGGTGAGAGGAGCTTTTCAGCTTTGAAGCTGATAAAAAATTACATGAGGTCCACCATGGGCCAAGAAAGGCTCACAGGACTGGCACTTATGTCAATTGAGCGGGATGTTCGCCAGTCTTTGGACATGGAGGACACTGTGATTGCCTTTGCAGAAAACAAGGCTCGCAAACAGCAGTTTTAGATAATTTGCACGTTTGAGAGAACTGAAAAATGTTAATGTGAGTATGTATGTGTGTGTGTGTTTTTAAGTATGTTGGATTTAGTTATTGTGCACTTTTTTAATGTATATTTGATTTTATGGTACAGTGGTGTTTTTTGCAAATGTTCAATTGTTGAAAATGTTCAAATTCTATGCACTTTATATGCAACAGCAGTATTTGCACTCTAAACATTGTTATATTTATGCACAGTATATGCAACAGCAGTATTTGCACTGTAAACCTTTTTTATTTATATAAAGTGTGAGTGAATTTAAACTGTATGGCTATGCTGTGGTTCCTTTGCGTGCGTGCGTGCGTGCGGGGGGCCTCCATGTCCATTTTGCTTGGGGCCCCCAAATTCCTTCAAACGGCCCTGGTTTTAAGTATGCACAGAAAAAAAAACGCATTGTGTTTTAATTACTGAAATTTATTCTTGGCCAAGCGAAATTGGTGATTTATATGAATAGGAAAAGTGAACTAGAGCAAGGGTGCAGTGATGATGTGGTTATGGCTTTTAGGTCTTTACTCAAAGCGAGAATACTGACTGACTTTAGTTTTTATTTCGCTATGAATGATCTTTCCACTTTTAAATTGAAATGCTGTAGCCATGATGTGTTATGTTCAATAGTTGATGATGATTTGTTTTTTTGCTTCTGAGTGGTTTTACACAAAAAACAAAAAAGGTTGCTTTGTGAAAATGTAATTTGATGTATTTTGGTCTTTTTGTGAATTAAAGTTTTTTTCAAAATCAAAATCTCTTTCTCTCTCTCTCTCTCTTTCTCTGTCTTATGATTAATGTAATTGCAGTCTGCTATTAACAACTCAAGTGTCATTATACTAGGTCTAAAATGATGTTTTGGAATTAGCAATGGAGGTGCTGGATGAGATGCGTAAGAAGTGAATCCTACTTACAATAGAGTTTTAAAGACAAAATCCGGATGAATGCATTAAAATGTATCATCTGATCAATGTCTTGAGTTGTGGTAACTGTAGTATAAGCTGAATAACTGACTTCGGTCCGTTTAATTTGCCTGTTGTCAATTATTCCTCACATATTTCATAAGTTTTCGGTCAATATTAATATGTTAATATATATATATATATATATATAACTATATTAATATTCACTCATTAATAACATGTTAAATGTGTGTTTGTGTGTATGAAGAGATGATCAAACTCACCTGATACTGTCAGTGTAACTGCATCACTCATTTGTGACCAGCGTGATCCTTCTGTCTCTGATCCTTTACAGGAGTATTTACCTGCGTCAGACTCAGTAACAGAACTGAATGCGTGTTCCTGTTGATCATGGTGAAAAATAAATGAACCTTCTTTAAACCAGTAGTAGCTCCAGCTAGTGACTCCTTCACCATATATGTCACATCTGAGAGTGACTGTGTCTCCTCTAAATACATGTTAATCAGGCTTAATGGTCACTTTGGGTTTTGGTCTTTCTGTACAATGACAACAATTCACAATTAAAATAATGAGATAATATAATAATATAATAATAAAATTAATTTTTATTTGTTTAAACTGTTTTTTTTTTTGTTGTTTTTTTTGCTAAACACACATGCTATATCAGGGTAGACTGAAGTATTGTTCTATATCTGTTATAGTCACTTATTTAGTTATTTAGTGAAACATTTTCAGTTTTATTCTTAGAGCAGTTCATTATTTTAGGAAATACATGTGCCGTATATTGACACTGCTATTGGTTCACTGTAATTTCTTCCTCTAGTCACAACACACAAATAACTTGTTAAAAAGATGTATTCATTATCAATAAAAATCATAACACCCTTTTCACAGCTAGTTTGTAACAGTGTAAAATCACTCATATGTGAATATGTGATGAAATTCACTCACCTTCAGTTTGTCCAGAGTGAATGACTGAAATCAGCACTAAAAACGCAAAAAGAAAATGTGAGCATTGAGCTGATATTGTGTATATTATATCAGCCATATGAAAGTATGTTCTTCTTATTTTGCTTGCAAAACACCGTAATGTTACTTCTAAATATTTCAGCTTCACAACACAGGTTTCTCGTAAGTTAAGTCATATTTTTTGGCTAATTTGTCTAGACCTTTTCATCCAACTTGTCTAGATTTTCAAGGGTCTGAAAACTGTGACAGTAATAAATATAAGTCATATTAAGATATTGTGTGGAGGACTGCATATGTGTCCAGATGAACACTGCAACATCTGTTTGATATTTTAGCGATTTCATCTTCATAGCAGAGAGACCTGTTTAGGGAACTTGACAGTCTGATCACAAGCAGAAACTCTTACAAACTGTGTACTAGATGGGACACTTTACCAGAAACATACATTATCTGTCCTTGACTTGTTTCAGGGAATAAAGGTTACACTTTATTTTGATAGCCCACTTTAGATATTCTACTTACTATAAGTAACTTTTGCAGCTACATGTCAACTAATTCTCATTAATTTGCAATTACATGTCTACTAACTCTCAGAGCAGACTGGTTAGGTTTAGGGTTAAGTTGACATATTTTTGCAATGTTTAGAGGAGTGTTAGAAGATAGTAAGCAGACAGTCTACTAATACTCTAATGACTAGTTGATATGCAGTTGCAAAGTTACTTACTGTTAGTAGAATGTCTAAAGTGGACTATCAAAATAAAGTGTTACCGGAATAAAAAGTATTTAATAAAAAAAAAAAAGTCTAAAATTGACTAATGGTTGATTTCTGTAAGTTGTTCTGTAAAGGAATATGTCATTCATTAGGTTCTTACATATTTTTTTCTTTATTGAAAACACTTTTGAAAATTATAAATCTTGTCCTTGTCCTCAGCCAAATTGGACCTACAGCTTTCATAGTTTTGTTATGCTAAAAACTGTTATTTAGAGAGAGAGAGAAAAAAAAAAGTGACATCATTTGACCGAGGTGAAGCTAACACTGATCAAGGGTGAGTTCTGTCATTGAACTGTATGATTTAATCTTGTTTTTGTATGTTTTTTTTGTTTTTTTTTTGAGGATGATGAGCTAAAGAGTCAGGTCCTGTAACAGTAAAACATTCCAGAACATAATAAAAATATTTAAAATCCAAAACGTCAAAAAAGGTTACAGAAATTCATTGATTGAATGTTAATGGTTTTATGCTAGCATGCAGGCTGAGAAATGGCAGTTTAAAATAGCCGACCATCAGGCCCTGTCACATTTCTATGTGACAGAGCCTGACAGTCCTGTTGTCATATGTCTTTCATCTGTAAACCCAAACGTTCAAAATACTTAGATTAAGTAAACTTAATTTTCAAAAAAGGTTCTACTAACTTAGATATTTTGAGTTCCTATGACTTTTTTTAGTTTTTGAGTTAATAAAACGTATTTGTTTTAATTAATCTGAACTACTTGTTGATGAATGAGGCGCCACTTAAATGTATAATTTTACTCAACATTAGTGCGAGCCACTGATGTGACTTTTGAGTTTATCAGGATTGATAAAATATATTACTCGACAAAGTTGCAAAGCAGTAGGTGGCGGTAACGAGCTTCAGAAGAAGTTCCCGTCTGGTGAAGGCGCCGGCGGGAATCGACTCTGAGGAAGACGCTGATTGAATCTACAGAAAGTTGGATCTGTGATCTTAACTTTTTGATGATAATCATCACGAGTCTCAAAGTAAGTGTTTAATATGTATTTTTAAATGTGTTTTAAGAGGGCTTTTGAAAAAAATGTGTCAGTTTGTAGTCTTTTTTATGGAGTAATTGTAGACTTGACATGGTATACTGTAAACACGGTTATATTCAGTGCAAGGAGGAATACTGCTATGAAACTGTATGCCGTTTTAAAGAGGAAATATGAATTAAACTTACATGACAGCGGTTGTACATCCATTAATGTGCTAACGAATAAACTTAAATACCACATAGTCGCCTGAAGGTCGTGTTATAAGTGTATGAAAGTGCAAATGGGCGACGACCCTGGTGAAAAAAACAGCATATGCTGGTAGGTATGTTTTGATGCTGGAATACTGGTTAGGTAGTTTTTGATGCTGGTTTAAGCTGGTCCTTTGCTGGTTTATGCTGGTCTTTAACTGGTTTAAGCTGGTCCTTTGCTGGTTTTTGCTGGGGGCATAAACCAGCTAAGGACCAGCATAAACCAGCAAAGGACCAGCTTAAACCAGCTAAAGACCAGCATAAACCAGCATCCCAGCATAAACCAGCATCCCAGCATCAAAACATACCTACCAGCATATGCTGTTTTTTTCACCAGGGGAGTGAACAGTCTTTACTTGAAAGAGCCATTTGAGGCAAAGCTGCTAGAAAAGAAACGTTTCATATAAAGTTACTCAAATGACGTTAAACGACGTCTATTTTAGTTTAGTCCAGTTAATGTATAATGTCTTTTTGTCTTGTGTTTACCAGAACAGAAGCGTATAACTTAGCAGCAACTTCTCCTCTATTTACTCTGTCATTTAGAAGGTGGGATTTCCATTACTAGACCGTTGCAGATTTACTGTACTGTACTGCATTACTGTACATTCACAGTAACAGGAGTGACACGTAAAAGTGGCACATCCATTTGTAAATTCAACTGAAAATGGTCTGTTTTGATGTTTGATACTGCAAATAGGTATTTCTTTGTTTAATTAATTTATCATTCTATATATTGCATGCTGGTTTGTAGTGCAGATATAGTTATACCATAGATTGCCTGTAGTAGCTGTTGAAGTCTCTCACATTTAAAAAAAAAAAAAAAAGTGCCATGTTGTAAAATTAGGATGGATATTTCCGTATGATATTGTGGCAGGTCTACATAGTAATGAACTCTACTATAAGTATAAGGAATTCAGATTGAAAGTTTTTGATGGAGGATTAAACTTTGACATTTTCTTTTCTTTCAGGTTAGGCACCAGCATGATTGTGTAAGTTGTGTAGTCTTATTTACTTCCTTATTTACTGTATGGAAAAAAATCCTGGAATGTTTTCCTCAAAAACCTTAATTTCTTTTTGACTGAGGAAAGAAAGACATTTACTTTTTGGATGACATGGAGGTGGGTAAATTATCAGGATTTTTTTGTATTATTTTTATAAAGTGAACTACTCTTTTAACAGTATCTTTTATTTCATGAATCTTTAAATTTTGCAATCTTCAAGTGATTAGCATATACTTACCTTTCTGCTGAACCAACAGTATTTAATTGAACAGATGCATGTATTAGGTCAGCCGGAGCCGGGAACACTTCCCATAACACCTGATGTACTCGTTCCAGAGGTGGCTCATCAGTGAGGAACTTGTCACCTAGACGGCTTTTGGACCCAGATGAGTCCTTTGCAATCTGACTTTGCTGCAACATGAAACTTTTGCATTATTGACACACTATTGTCCTATTTAAAACTGTAAAGTTGCTTTGAGAACCTGTTTTGTTAAAAAGTGCTGTATAAATAAACGTGATATATTAGACTTGATATTGGTTAGTTGGTTATTAATTTCTGTTTCTCTCTCTCATTTATTCAGGAGGAGTCTGATGAACCAGAGCTTGGAGATGTTCAGGGGATAGTTTGCCAGATCTCTTCCACGAGCATGCTATTATTACGGCTTCAAGTGGGGGTGCTTGAACCCCTGTAGAACCGGGCCTGGGCTTGGCTAAACACTCCAAACTGCAACACAGCTGACATCAGGGATTCTCATCTTTTGAATGAGTGACACTTGTCTGCACAATTAGTGTCTGCTCTAATTTTTTGGCATTATATATGCACCCAGCCTTATCACTAACAGCAGTTATTGAATGTAAACCTGTAAAAAGAAATAATTTAGTAAAATGTTTACATTTTGTACTTTTATTGTTGCTGCTGTCTAGTCCTTTTCAGTTTGAAGTCAGATATCCTTGTATACATTGCCTTTACAGGTTTGCCTTGATATAACACATTTACTTAACATTTACTTACTTGTTGTTAGTGATGAGGCTGGGCAATTAAAAAGCTTTTGTTTTAAAAGGTTAAAAAAGACTTATTTCATTTATCGAGATGTACCAAAGTACATCTACATTTGATATTTGTTAATATAATGCTTTTGCATTTTGAGGTTGTAAAAGTTTTGTGGTATTGTGGAAAATGTTTTTTTTTTTTTTTCAGTGTGTAGAAATTAATTTTCCACCATGGGCGTCGGAAGCAAAATAAATGTGGGTGGGTCCTCCCCCCCCCAAAAATTACTGGAGTATATGCCATTTTCTGTAGTATGGTGCCTTTTATTAGGCATATTGCCTCTATCCAGTAACATGACAACACCATAAAATACGGCTGTTAGAACATGTTTCCGGTGGCGTAAGCAGTAAAGCGAACAGCTAGTGTTTTTTAACGCAAACGACCCGAGTTCGCATCCGCCTGTTGCCGAAATCGATCTTTTGCTTTTTCACATCTCATTTTACATCGGAAAAGCATTTGTTTTCAATAAAAATAAAAATGAAGGAAGTAATCGGAAACTTTGAATAAAGTAACGGGTAGGCTTAGGTTTATCTGAGCAGAAGATACGCTCAGATGCTTTGTTTACTTTCCTGCGTGTAACGCCACGCCAGCAGAGGGAGCCCTCACCCATGCACTGACTGTTCCCGCTCCCTCTGCTGCTTCATGGGTTACTTCCTGTTTGGTGGCCATTTAAGGAGGCCTAAACCAAACAGGACTCCGCGAAGTATTGTTTTGCTGTGCGGACTCTACTAATTTTTTCTCTGATTTCATTGCCTTGTTTTTGTTATTTTCCACGGTTTTGTTTCTTGTCATAGTTTTGCCTTGTTTTTGCCATTGTTTTGTTGTGTTTCATTGCCATAGTTTTGCCTAGTTTCATAGCCTTGTTTATTTTGCTTCCTTGGACTGCTCACCTGGACTTTGACCCTCTGCCTGTTTATTTTGGATTTTGCTTTTGTCTTGCCCATGTGTTACTGTTTGTTTGGAGATCAACCCTGCCTGTCTTGGCCACGTTGTATTCATTAAAGATTGCATCTGGATCTATCACGCTTCTCACGAGTCATCGTTACACTGTGTTACAGGAGCGCCGCAGGCACGAATATTCAGCGATAGACAGCGATGCGGCCAGGACCGTGGCGCCCGCTTCCTTTGAAATATGTTTAATGATTGCGCCTGATGCGCCCGTGCCTGCTCCATCCACTCCTCCACCCCAGATGCTGCCTGTTCATACACGTGAGCATAAAGTTTGATCTATTAGTGCATTCGTCATGCGGAATGGATTTGACTGATGGCTCTCTAAAAAGTGAATTAGAGACGGTAAAAGTCGGTGGGTCCGATGTCATTGGTCCTCAAAAGTGGGTGGGTCCTGTCCCACCCGCATTCAATGGTTCAGACGCCCATGTTTTCCACAATAAACAATATATTGTTGTATTTTAAATATTCATTTTCACTGTGTTAAATGAAAAAGGTTAAGAAAATTCTGTTCAATAAGTCATTACTTAAGTTTTTTGAGTTACTTGTACTCAATGTTTTTAAGGCAATCGGTTGCCACAAAATTTTAAAGTTTTGAGCCACATGATTTTGAGTATTGTGTAATTAAAGTATTTGAGTTAACTGCTACTAAGTAATATTGAGTTAAGTAATACTCATTTTTTTGAGTTTATATAACTTAATTTTTAGAAGTATTGTTAACTTAATACAATGGCAGAAATTATTAAAAACTCATAATAATAAGTCATAATAACTTAAAATATTTGAGTAGACCCAATGAAAAAAATTTAAGTAAACTATAATCAAAAACTACAAGTAGTATGTAATAGAAATTTGTAACTTCTGAGAACATATTATTTAATTGCAATCGGTTGCCTTAATTTTTTTGAGTTCTGTTAACGTATTAGGTGGCATTGTTTATGCTTTACACCAGGGGTGCTCAACCCTAGTCCTGGAGATCGACTTTCCTGCAGAGTTCAGCTCCAACCCTGACCAAACACTCCTGAACTAGCTAATTAGGATCTCAAGGAGCGCTTGATAATTACAGACAGGTGAGTTTGATTAGGGTTGGAACTAAACTCTGCAGGAAAGTCGATCTCCAGGAACAGGGTTGGGCACCCCTGCTTAACACACTCTCTGCAGTTTGAAACACTGGATGAGCAATTACATAAGACATGTCAGTAAGTTGTACTGGAGGCTATATTATAAAATAGCCTACCTTTTGATGTCTGTTCATGTTCATTTTGTACTATAGTAGTAAAAAGAAATATATAATAGTTTTTCACGTGCCGCTTTAACTGAGGCGCTAAACTAAAGCTATCGTTCATGTCACATTAAGGAGTGCCAAAACCATATTTATTCTTTGAATTTCATTATGTTCATTAAGTTAATACTTTGTTTATTAAAAAGTAACAAAGCATTATTGTGAATACTGGACGGCAAGTGCGCTACAAATAATATGATGTTCCGCACTGACAGAACACAGCATATACACTAAAGATCTTGATAAGAAGAAGCCATAGTATCGATTATAAACCAGAATTGTTACTGAGATTGTTAATGTCCACACAGCTGACAGCTTTACCCATTGTAGTTTAAGTTGTACACAAAATAGACACTGTTTTTCCACGCTCTCACTTCACACGTCTCTGTCATTTTGATCTCTCTCATGCTGCACAATGGAGCTGCTTTCAGCAGTTGTGCTGTCAACGCTAAAGTCCGGCAGAGATGAGGACTGTCTGAAACACGTTTTTTCTCTAACACTTTGAATCGCATCATTTATTATGTCAACATAACAAACAATGTGATCGCAAAACAGTCAGGAAAAAACGCATTAAATGCACATTTTAAAATCATAACATGTACATTTATGTAGTTGCCACTGGCGACCTGAGCAAAAACTTCACTCGCAAATTAATATTTTTGGTCACAAATGCAACCGTTTTAGTCACAGTCTGGAGCCCTGATTAAGAGAAAGGCTGCAGTACCAGGGTCGGGACCTTCAAGGTTAGAAAAGGCCACATCACAGAATCACTTCATATTACAACAGGGTGATATCATGTTAATATCTACATTATTACCCAGGAAATTACATGCAATTTCTGTTATTACCATGTAATCTCCTAAGTAATAATGTAAATATTACCATAGTATTACCCTGTTATTACTGAGTCGTAATATGATGTGGTACCACAGTTACTTTACATTGAGTTAAATGTCTGTTGATTACATTTATATTGAATCAGTTGTCAGTTATATTCTAATGAATTAGGTCCTTATTATATGTCCTTGGCTGAAATTTACCATAGTCTAATATTACATTAACATTAAAATTATAAAAATAATTTAAAACAAGAATGTTTATCAAAACTTAAATAAAAAAACACATCATAATTTTTTCTGCATCAACGAAACGTCGGTCCCGTCACGCCACGGTCAGTCCTAAAAACTGTCCGGAAAAATTGATGAATTAATCTCTTTAACTGTGTAGATGAAGATGGGGGTATATATCCACTACTGTTTTTGTAAAAATAGTAAAGGTAGTTTTTTTGGACATGTGACCAGTAAGAAAATGATATTTGTATCAAATAAATTAATTAGGAAACCATTCTAACATACAAATTTGTCTGTGACAGGGCTGGACATTTTAGTGGTGAAATGCACATAAAAATGTATTTCATTCAATCATAAAAACATGCTGAAATGACATGATATGTGATTCTCATAGTTTAACATGTCCTCCATATGAATAAAATTCATTAACAATAAGATATTTTTTCCACCAAGATTTTCTTAAGTGGAAATGTATGTTTCTGGTAGAATGTCCCAGGTATTTAGTTACAAACTGAATATTTAGTTAAAGCATCTGTGCAAAACAAACCTGCAGAACTGATTCAACAAACACTATTATAAAGCAAAAAAAAAAAAAAAAAAAAAAAAAGATTGACTGAACAACACAATAAAGTACATTTCTCTTTCACAAACAGCACTAACTGCACACCTGCTCCCTCAAGCTCATTTTTCATATATCATAAACTACTGTAGAGCTGGATTTGAAAATCTGAGAACAGAAAATTCCAGATACACTAAATCACTTGATCCTATTCATAATTAAAAGCAATTATCATCCACTGAAATACAGAGAAAATAATACTCACAGAGCACAAGAGGAAGTTGACTGAGCTCCATACTGACTAAATAATGATAGACAGTGAAAGACACAGACTGTGTTAAAGCTTCAAGACTTCCTAATACCTACAGTCAGATCCAACAGACAAATGTCTCATGTGTTAGAGAAAATCTGATTACACTGATAATCTTCATAATGTGTTCAGAAAATGTTAAACTGACTAACGTGCAAGTTTTTGACAGATGTTGTCGTGATTCACTATCAAATTGAACAGCATCAGTTTTCCATTATGAGAAATAATATTCTTGTATGAACAAGGAAAAAGAAACAATACTTTGATAGATCTTTATTTTAATTATGGTATTAACTGTATTTAAAACTCTATGGAAGTAAAGAAGTAGAAACTAGTGATCAACTGCTGCTTTCACACTGGTTAATGTCACCGAAACAAACCAAACCACAACTATGAGCTCATGCCGACCTGTTTCTATTCTCTGACACTGATGGTGTTGAGTTTGGCTCTGATATATCTGTACCTGTGAACACATTAAAGACATACAAATACATCATTTAAAACTCACACACCAAGACAAGGGATATAAATTAAGCAGTGGTGTAATGTAACAAAGTAATAATACACAGCAAAAACCTCAGTGTTACGTTAACACTGCTCAGTGTTTATATAATCCACACTCAGAGTGTTAAAAAAAGTAACAATGAAGCAGTGTTAAAGTTAATGAGATTATTAGTTGATTAACTGTGGGATGATTGAGCATTAGTGATGAACACCTGCTGTTAACAAGCAGAACCACAGAAAGAAAGAGAAACTAGATCAGACAAAAGAGACAAGATGAGCAGAAATATAAGAACTACAACTGACTTCAGCCGCAGCCTTAGATGAAATAAACACAAGATAAAAGACATTACGTCTTTCAAGATCTTGACAGAGGAGGATTAAATAATAAAAAAAAGCCAAGTCAGGTGTTGTTATATTGCAATAAAGACATAATCAGCATGTAGTGGCTTTAATAACTTGATTGTTTTAATACTTAATTTTCTTGTTGACCACTTTTGAAAGTTCTTCTTTACTTTAAGCTTTATTATTATTATTATTATTATTATTATTATTATTTTATTTATTTTTTATTATTATTATCATTTTTTTTTATCAAACAGACTTCAAGAATCAGCATTTGAATCTCAATAATGGTGACAATCAACATAAAGCTTCATGTTGCAGTGCATTCTGGGAGAACAAATCAAAACTCATCTGCAGCTCCCAGCATGCAATGCGATATAAATTATGCAGCTGAACTGTCCTAGTATTTTCTTTTATTCTTACTATTTGCTTTTGCTTTGCTATTTTTGTTGTGACTTCTAGTAGTGTGTTTTGTGATGTTCACAGTTGATCTGTTTATCTGAATATGTTGATAAGTGTCTGGTGTGTTGACTTTATTAAGAATTTACATATTCATATAAGAAGTTATGCATTATGAATTGTATTATGAAATGTTTTATGAATTATTATTTACATCTTTATTCGTATGCTGTTGCTTATGTTTATTTTAATCAGTATCTTGTTCTCTCTCTGAACTTTGATCCAGACACATATAGATCTTCTTGGAACAAAAGAGGGGTGCAAAAGTGTCAAGATCTCTATGCGTAGTCGTCTAAATTTATTAGAGTAAAGGATGCCCAGCTCGTGTGGGCTCCAGGGGTGATAAACCACAATGCATAGTGTTTTTCTAGTCATGAGCTGCAGTCGTGACTGACCTTTGAAAACATTGTGTGCTTAGTTAGACACGAAGTAACGTTGTTGAAGCAGGAAATTGCCACTTTCCTTGTCTGATAAGAAGTGTTTGAACTGCACCCTTGACAGGCTTATTTGTTATTCTTGTTTAATGCAGAATGACACTCAACACATAAGAATCTGAAAACATGTTGTTTGCTAAGCATCACTTTTGCTTACACTTGAGGTCAAAGGGTTTTTATAAATTTCTAACCTTACAGTTTTTCTTAATTGCGTAGACATTAAGAAGCATTATATTAGCCACATATCATCAAACTCACACCATTGTCTTAAAGATTTTTTAAAACTATTAACACTGTTCACTCTTCGACTTTAAAAGCTCTTAACACCATCACAATGTCATCACAACCGGAAGTTCCCACCATGCAAACACTGGTGTGCAACATTTGAACATGACAGTGAGAAACACAATATGTGTAAAAATAAACATGTGTGAATTCATGTGCTGTGGGTTAAAACAAAACAAAACAATACAAATAGAGAATTTACTGCCTGTTCAGTGATTGTTTAAAACTTGATAGTATTATTTTTATCAGGATACTAACTGTAATCATGTCTGTAAATTACAGTAGTATTGTGATGTAAATGATACTGAAATTGAAATTTAGAGATTAAATCTTACTAATTAAAGTAAATGGTTATTGGTCCTGGTTCTTTTGCTGTTATTGACACTGCAAGTCTTAAAAGAAATAATTTCTTTATTTAAAAAAGGAAACATAAACATAAGAGCATGAAATATTACAGCAGGAGACTCACACTAAAATAAATAATATACATGCTTACAAATGACACTGTGAGTGCAAAGGGGTTTGGTTTTGCCAATAACACATTATTGGTCAAAAATAGCAAAGACCAAACTGGTTAGACAAGTTAACATTCATGTTGCTTGTAAAAAGTCATATGAAAACAAAGTGTCACTTACATTTTACAGTCAATTCCTGATGGATAAAATCAAATGTGAATGGAATCAATGGAAGTCAAGTGTGTTGTAAAAGCTGGTTGATGTTAACTTTAACAATTACAGCATGTGACGTACATACAAAAGGTCAGTCATCATGAATCAGGAGTCAATCCTGTATTACACACACACACACAGTAAAGTGATTTATTCCTGCGTTTACATATAGTAATTCCAAAAACATGACTTTTACAATAAGCATATTTACTCTGTCTGAGCTTGTAAATGAGATATTGAGAGATTTCAGGATAAAGCTGAAGTTTTCTCACCGTCGCTACAGATTAATCGTTATCAAACCTCATTATGAGGTTTCTTCTTCTTCAACAGATGTAACTGTTAAATACACACATAAACAATTTCCTCAGCATTTACTCATGAGTATACAGTGCACAGCATAAATGAGGACACCCCCTCTAAAACTTAACAAATTCACCAATTACTCTTTACTTAGAAGACAGATTAGGGTTCTTTGGAGATATAATGTTCCAACAAGCCATCTTAATTAATTACCAAAGAAGAATGACAAAATGATTTAGGAAAATAACATTTTCGTATCAAAGTAATAAAATGTTGTGTTGCAAAAAGAAATACACCCTCCTGAAAGTTACTAAAAATAAAAAAAAGTGTACGTTTAAGGCACATTTTTTTGATCAACAGGTACGCACAGTGGGTACGGAAAGTATTCAGACCCCCTTAAATTTTTCACTCTTTGTTATATTGCAGCCATTTGCTAAAATCATTTAAGTTCATTTTTTTCCTCATTAATGTACACACAGCACCCCATATTGACAGAAAAACACAGAATTGTTGACATTTTTGCAGATTTATTAAAAAAGAAAAACTGAAATATCACATGGTCCTAAGTATTCAGACCCTTTGCTCAGTATTTAGTAGAAGCACCCTTTTGATCTAATACAGCCATGAGTCTTTTTGGGAAAGATGCAACAAGTTTTTCACACCTGGATTTGGGGATCCTCTGCCATTCCTCCTTGCAGATCCTCTCCAGTTCTGTCAGGTTGGATGGTAAACGTTGGTGGACAGCCATTTTTAGGTCTCTCCAGAGATGCTCAATTGGGTTTAAGTCAGGGCTCTGGCTGGGCCATTTAAGAATAGTCACAGAGTTGTTGTGAAGCCACTCCTTCGTTATTTTAGCTGTGTGCTTAGGGTCATTGTCTTGTTGGAAGGTAAACCTTCGGCCCAGTCTGAGGTCCTGTGCACTCTGGAGAAGGTTTTCGTCCAGGATATCCCTGTACTTGGCCGCATTCATCTTTCCCTCGATTGCAACCAGTCGTCCTGTCCCTGCAGCTGAAAAACACCCCCACAGCATGATGCTGCCACCACCATGCTTCACTGTTGGGACTGTATTGGACAGGTGATGAGCAGTGCCTGGTTTTCTCCACACATACCGCTTAGAATTAAGGCCAAAAAGTTCTATCTTGGTCTCATTAGACCAGAGAATCTTATTTCTCACTATCTTGGAGTCCTTCAGGTGTTTTTTAGCAAACTCCATGCGGGCTTTCATGTGTCTTGCACTGAGGAGAGGCTTCCGTCGGGCCACTCTGCCATAAAGCCCCGACTGGTGGAGGGCTGCAGTGATGGTTGACTTTCTACAACTTTCTCCCATCTCCCGACTGCATCTCTGGAGCTCAGCCACAGTGATCTTTGGGTTCTTCTTTACCTCTCTCACCAAGGCTCTTCTCCCCCGATAGCTCAGTTTGGCCGGACGGCCAGCTCTAGGAAGGGTTCTGGTCGTCCCAAACGTCTTCCATTTAAGGATTATGGAGGCCACTGTGCAGCAGAAATTTTTTTGTAACCTTGGCCAGATCTGTGCCTTGCCCACAATTCTGTCTCTGAGCTCTTCAGGCAGTTCCTTTGACCTCATGATTCTCATTTGCTCTGACATGCACTGTGAGCTGTAAGGTCTTATATAGACAGGTGTGTGGCTTTCCTAATCAAGTCCAGTCAGTATAATCAAACACAGCTGGACTCAAATGAAGGTGTAGAACCATCTCAAGGATGATCAGAAGAAATGGACAGCACCTGAGTTAAATATATGAGTGTCACAGCAAAGGGTCTGAATACTTAGGACCATGTGATATTTCAATTTTTCCTTTTTAAATAAATCTGCAAAAATGTCAACAATTCTGTGTTTTTCTGTCAATATGGGGTGCTGTGTGTACATTAATGAGGAAAAAAAAAGAACTTAAATGATTTTGGCAAATGGCTGCAATATAACAAAGAGTGAAAATTTAAGGGGGTCTGAATACTATATATATATATATATATATATATATATATTTTTTTTTTTTTTTTTTTTTTTTTTTTTTTTTTTTTCACATTAATTTGCTACAGGAGGCCTTTATTCACTCCCTGGAGTCATGTAAGGCATGTTTTATTATGGATGGATTTGCTTTATTGGACATCTTTTGGACTGTTGAAAAAAAAAAAAAAAAAAAAAAAAAATGCTCACTGTCATTATAAAGCTCAGAAGAGCCGGGGCGATTTTTAATGTAACTCTGATTGGATTCATCTGGAAGAAGGAAATCATATACACCTAGGATGGCTTGAGAGTAAATCATGGGCTAATTTTCATTTTTGGGTGACCTATCCCTTTAAGTTTTGTCACGACTACTGCTTAGATATACTGCTGTATGTAGTCGCATTTTGCTAATCGATGAATGAGCCATAACTGATATGCTAAATTTTTATTTGCTTGAGAGTAAGGAGTTACAGTCATCACAACTTCACATTCATTAAGAATGGGATGAACTGCTTATCACACAATACGATTAAATACACAGTATGAGGTTCACAATTTAATACATAAAACAAACTTAACAAAAAACTTAATACAATGTAATAAATCTTAAATATCAACTAAATTCTAGCTGTGCAGAATTAGGTTCATTTCTGAGATACAAATCTTTGTAATACAATCAACAGTTTTAAAATGTCATTACAAAGTATAAAATATTAATAATAGGATTATTTGGATTATTTGCTTTATGCTTTCTCCACCCCATTTTGTCATGGAAGCCTAACAGGGTTTATAAACCATGTCAGAGGCTATCCTTATATTTGACACATTTTAGAAAAGAAATATGTAATTTCTGTATGTTTTATTTTGTTATTTATTTCCTCCATCTTGGGAACCACAGGGGAACATAGAAATGACTGTATCATAAAGGATTCTGGGCCATGGGGGCAACAAGTTCAAGTTCAAAAGTTCGATTGTACTGTTTTGATTAGGCAAATGTTGTAAGTAAATAAATATTTGTTTATAAATCTGTTTCTTTATTTGATTAGTAGGGCTGGGTGTTGATAAGGACCTCATCGTGCTATGCAATACAGTGGGTCAGAATATCATTTAATGTTTATAAATTTAGTCATGTTTATGTGATATGTTGGTGCTGTAATAAAGCTGGAGGGTGCATACACCACCTTATTCATTGCACCACAGATTCACTGTAGGGCTACATATTGCACTTGAGCATTTAATATTTTCAGTGAGGTGCTTTTGCTGCCCAGAAAATCTGCTATCCATCTGCTAATTTGTCATCCAAAAGGCAAATCATTAAATACTGCTGTTTTTGCATTTTCACAACCTTCCACTCAGAAAGAAAAGTAAGTGACATGTGGCCTAATATAGGGTCACACACACACACACACACACACACACACATTGTGTTTTCATGTTTTATGGGGACATTCCATAGGCGTAATGGTTTTTATACTGTACAAACCGTATTTTCTATCGCCCTACACCTAAACCTAGCCCTCACAGGAGACTGTGCACACTTTTACTTTCTCAAAAACTCATTCTGCATGATTTATAAGTCTGTTTCCTCATGGGGACCTAAAAAATGTCCCCAGAAGGTCAAATTTTACTGGTATTACTATCCTTGTGGGGACATTTGGTCCCCAAAACATGATAAATGGCAGGTTCACACATACACACACACACACACAGACACACACATTTCATCCCTCTCACACATATATACTTACCTGGCCCCCACACAAAACACTCGCATACATATGACATCTTTAATGATAAACACTGATCACAGTACCCATGCACAGTAAATCTGACGAGTAACCGCATCATTTCACTGCGTCTTGCAGGATAATTCTGTGTATGTCACAAATTATCTTTGTATTCTTCTATATTAATGGAAAGATCACATAACGTTTGTCAATGTTTTTGTGCATTCTACACATTTTCAGTCCAAGCCTGTTGCAGGGCAGTTCTGCCGGGTTGAGGGGTCCCTGCTGCAGTTTTACCAGTAAAGAAAATGACTCATTACAATTCACTTGGAGGACCACATAAGCCATGCAGTGATGCATGTAGGTATGGTGAGAACATTTCTCTAGATATTGATATAGATAAATACATATATATATATAAATCATACATATATTTGTATGTAGAATGATGAGGTAGCCTAAATGAGGTAAATACTTTTTAGTGGACACATATACCTTCCAACACATTGTATTCTCTGTATTCTCATGTATTCTTTGTTTTTATCAGGAGTGCCAAGAGGACATGAAGTGGAAGTTTGCAAAGGTCCATCATGGTGCTGGAAACAGAGTCACTGTGAATTATTCTGTGGGATGGTGAAAGGTCCTGCCTTTCTACAGATGGACAGTAAAAATCAACAGAATGCCATCAGAGACTACCTGGGGCAGGAATCGGATGAAGCAAGAGATGACTTTTTATTCATCTTTGAGTATCTGGAGGAGTTGGACACTTTCATATTAAATTGTCTTGATGAACAAGGCCTCATGCCATGTTCTGTGAATAGTCTTTCAGAGCAAGACATCTCTCTGTGTAGCCTCTGTATGTATGTATGTGTACTGCATAACAAGAACTGTTTGTCTGATCATTCAACTGTTCATTCAACTGCTCAGACTTCAGATATTTGGAACATATATTTTGTTAAACACAATCAGTCAAAAGTGTTTGAACAGTAAGATTTTTTTTTTTTTTTAAGAAGTCTCTTCTGCCCACCAGGCCTGGTTTTATTTGATCCAAAGTATAGCATAAACAGTAACATTTTAAAATATTTTTACTATTTAAAATTTTCTATATTTCTATTAAAATATAATTAATTCTATTGATTTCAAATGTGACTTTTAGCATTACTCCAGTCACATGATCCTTCAGAAATCATACTATATTCTGATTTGCTGCTCAATATTATTATTGTTATTATTACTATTATTATTATTATTATTATTATTACTATTATTATTATTATTACTATTATTAAGTTTAAAACAGCTAAGTAGATTTTTTTCAGGTTTCCTTGATGAATAGAAAGTTCAGAAGAACAGCATTTTTCTCAAATATAAATCTTTTGAAACATTATAAATGCCTTTATCATCACATTTGATCAATCTAAAGCATCCTTGCTAAATAAAAGTATTAATTTCTATAATCTATTAATTCTATAATAAAGTATATATACACACACTCACTGTGTGGTATAGTGTATAATGTTACAAAAGCCTTTTCATTTCAGATAAATGCTGATCTTTGGATTTTTCTATTTATCAAAGAATCCTAAAAAATCTACTCAACTGCTGATATTGATGATAATCAGAAATGTTTCTTGAGCAGCAAATCAGCATATTAGAATAATTTCTGAAGGATCAAGTGACACAGAAGACTGTAATGATGTAATGTGGAAAATTTAGCTTTGATCACAGAAATATATTACACTTTAAAATATATTCAAATAGAAAGCTTACATTTTGTGTTATTTTGGATCAAATAAATGCAGGCTTGGTGAGCAGAAGACTCTTTAAAAATAATAATAATAATAATAACAATAACAAAAATAACAATAAAAATCTTACTTTTCAAAACTTTTGGCTGGTAGTGTATATTTTTGTAACATTTTAAATTGAATTATTTTTGAAAAATAATAAATATAAAATGCCCAAAGAAGTATTGTATGTTGTTTTATTCATCTTTAAGTATGTGGAGGACCTGGACACATTTCATATGAAGTTGTGATGAACAAGGCCTGAAGGTCAATGTCATGTTTAAACTATCAAATCAATCAACCTCTATTTAGCCTGTGCATGTGTAATCTACTGCATATGGAGAACTGTTGATTCTGTCATTTAAATGTTAACACTTTATGATAAGTGAAACATCTTTAAAAAAAAAAAAAAAAGTGACAATTATACAATACCAACTCTTAAAATAATTTAACATACTTTTAAAATACCAAAATCAAACTGTCCCCTTTAAATTTGATACATTTAAAATTACGCCTAAAATTGATCATAATAAATGTGAATTTATCTCATTACATAAATGAACAAGGTAAGGTTTAAAAGTTTTTATTAACAATTAGCCTGACGAAACCAGCTCTGTATATTAGACATATTAAATATTTTAGATTTAAGTTGTGGCATTTTAGCCTTGACATCCTTTACACAAATAAGAAAACATGTATTAGCAAAACGACGGACAATGGCCTATTATTTTATATAGATCCCCAAAACAACCATAAGTTGCTTGGACATGTTACTTCCGGGTTTCCCCAGTATAGGGATTGGGGAATCACAAGGTGACGTATTTGATATGGGCGTGACTTCTGACGTCACGCTCGAACGTGGGCGGGGTTGTATCGGCAACAGGTGGATGTGGGCGGGGTTGGATTTCCACCGCAGGCTGCAGCGAGCCCTACTTGGCTGCAGACGGCGATCAACGAGAGCAGTCGCGGGTGGAGTTGAAAACAGAGCTGTCAAGTCGGACACTTTCTGCTCTCGTTAGTAACGCTCTCGCGGGTGTTTGCATGCACTATCACAGATGAAGTGAATTAAATGCAATATTTATCAAATACCCAGACTTTTCAAAAGCGTTTTCATGAACAACAGAAACACGTTTCATATACTGCTTAACACAGCGCCATCTGAACAAGAATAATGATCAACATAAACATATACTATTTAAATACTAATAAAGTTGGGTTATTTATGCTTTTATCAGTGTTTTATGATAGATCTGACTCAATATAACATTGCAACTACAGTAAAAACACTTTTATTGTTCTAAAAACACAGATTTATCAGCATTATCGGACTTGAGGATGTTAGAATAAACCCAAAACACACGTGATCGTTGTCATGCGGTGAATCTGGCCAATCGTGAAACAGCTGTGTCGTCATCAGAGCTCCTGCAGCCGCTCTGAAGAAACTGACTGTGCGTTCACACCGCCGCCGGCGAGAGCGTCAAAGTGGCCGGAAGTCATTCATTTTCAATGTGAGCCGGCGGCGAGAAGCGGCGCGGCGCGTTTTGGACGGTGTGGGCGTCGGGGAGAGTTGAAGTCAGGTCAACTTTATGGTAATGAGCTATGACGCGGCTCGGCGGCAACCAATCGGAATGTAGAAGTCCACCGCTTGAGAGGTTTCCAGAGAACGCAGTCCTGTAAACTTTGGTTCCGGCTACATTAGTTCCCAACGCTTGTTTTTCAGCGGGAATGCAATTTATTTGCTCAAAACAACACCGATTTGACCAATTGCAACCAAGACGGTTTGCAATGTAGGCTGCACACAAATTCATGTTAATGTTAATTAAAGACCAAGGCTAGTAAATGTCTCCTATTATTTTGAAATTAGACTAGCACTTAACCATGAACACAAAAGCCACACCACACAAATGACTTTTAATTGGTTTATTTCGTTAGCAAACATGTAACTACAATTAAACTACATTTCTTATTTTCACGTTTAAAATATTTAATGAGGTTAACTTACACCCTACTTGTGGTTAGTCTGCACAAGATCGACATGCTTGTTTGCTTTGCGGCCGCTTTAAATACAAGACCAAGCGTTCGATCGTCAGAGCGTCAGTGAATCTTTGCACAGCGTTGTTGGCAGCGCGGCCAGAGCGAATTTTGACGCTCTCGCCGGCGGCGGTGTGAACGCACAGTGAAGGTGCGTTCGACTTCATGCGGCATGAGCTCGAACACATCTTGAGTCAGCCGCCTCCCCGTCGCGAGAGTTTTTTGGCACACGTCAGCATGACATCAGAGTAAGGCGGACGTAGCTCGGACACATTTCTAACCGGCATACATTTTGCGGTGAGCACCGGTGATCGATTCTGCGCAGAATTTGCTCATCTCAAACAAACCTATTGAAATGACTGCGATAAGCACGTGCGTCTGACACTGCGTGCAGCTGAAATCAACCAAACGTTCATTACAATGAAAACATGGATTTCAGAGTAAGTGATGTGAACACTTAAAATATGCCTACGTATGTGGTGAACCCCAGTTGAAATACGAAAGCAAGATGTTTATTTAATTTCATTTAACCTATTTTCAAGTCCATTACAATCAGCGTGTGTCCAAACTGCGCTTGCTCCAGCTGTAAACACAATGCTAAATACTGCTGCTAATGTGCAATTACACAGCGATAGAATTTAGAAGAGCATTCACTTATCTTGATGTTGATTTCAGCTGTTTCTGAAGCATGCTGCAAAACTGCTTACAGCTCGCACTATTCATATATTGGAATGTTAATGTGATAGGATGGATAGTTACTATAGCCCCCTCTGCTGGAGAATAGGAAGAGTGCACTATAGGCTTAGCTGCTGCCGTCGCCGGCTGGTTAATAATTAATTTAATTGTTCCAAGTTAAAAATAGAGTTTGTAGTGAGCTAATCTTCCACGCTGGACTCTATGCTTGTGTTACCTGACCTGGTGGAGTCGTGTGGTTTGGGTCTTCTATCTTTTTTTCTGTTTTAACCCAGGTAGGTGGGTGAATAGAATACATCTCTCTCATATGGCAACTAACTTCAGCCACAGCCTTAGATAAAATCAACTGAAGTAAAATAATACATTCAATCTCTCACAATCTCAGGAGAGGAGAATTAATCAACTCCACAAACAGCAGCACCGGCTTCACTCATTACTAACAAAGAGTATAGAACACCAAGATGGAGAAGGGTATTCCTGCACAACCGGAAGCTGCAGTTTCAGGACCGCATTTCTAGGAGCCTATAGTTTTTTGTTTGTTTGTTTGTTTGTTTTTTGTATTATTTTATTGTATTTATGTATGTATTAGCTTTTTATACTATTTAATAGTGCTTGCTATTCAGTTCTGTATGTTGTTATATTTTAAAGAAATATGTAGTTGTTTAATTGTATACACTTAATTATTGTCCTAACCAACTCCTAACCCTTAACATACCCTTAACATTGGAAATCCGATTGAAATATTTAACCTAATTTATTTCAATATATTCCATATATATTCTGGTTTTAAATTCAGTTTTTTTTTTTTTGTAAATAAAGACTTGTATCTTTGGGAGACTTCAGTTCATTAGCTGCAGCACAGCGATTCACGTCTGATGTGTCTCAAAACAAAAGGTGTTCTCAAAACGGAGCAGTTAGTTAATCAAATAACTGAGAGTGGTTTATGCCCGTGACACCTTTAGCTTCACCTGCAACAAAAATAACTATCTAATGTTCCGCCCTTTGTCTCAAATGATGCTATTGTTAAGGAATTGGTGTGATATGGAAAAATTGCAAGTCCAATATAGGATGATCCCGCTAGGATGCAAAAACACTGCTCTTAAGCATGTACTTCCGTTTCGACTGCAAATATTTATGTTTTTGACTTCACCTGAACGCACTTTGGAGATTTCTTTCCGTGTTAATCACGGAGAGGGTTCTTATATAGTATATGTGAGCACGGATAACCTTAAGTGTTTTGAATGTGGCGATTTAGTAGACAAATGGTTCTCCTGTCCACATAAAAATGCGAGTAATAATCAACAACAGTCAGCAGCTGACATGCCTCAAAATGGATCTAATGCTAATAACAAGAGACTGGAAGTTACTGTAACACCGCATGCAAAAGGCAGGCTGAAACGTCAGAAGTAGATGCGTCAGATGAGGTGAGTGAAAGCGATAATAATGCAAACATTGATGAGAGAGCTGGATGTAGTTCTGCTTTTGATATGCATCCGGATAATCCTGATAAAGTTAATTTTGTGGATGATACTGAGGAAAGGGATCAAACAAATATACAGGCTTTTGAGGGAGGCTCAGGAGATGAGTTTGATGGATTGTCACAATGCAGTGACGATAGTATGAGTCTGAGAGATGAGGAACAGTGGTCTGAAGAGTATGAGATGACAAAAGCTAATAAAGGAGATATGTATACTGTAGAACAAATCAATGCGTTTCTTGATTAAACAAAGGGGAAATGTGTTGAAGTGGGTGATTTCTTTCCAGATTTGGACAAGTCTGTGGCTTCTGTTATGTGGGCAAGGAAAGTAAGTAGTGACAAAGAGCTTTCACAACAGAAGCGTTACAGATTAAGGAAACACATCACCGCTATATGAAAAGGAAAGGGTAAAGGGATGCCGAAAAGGGGGAAAAATAACTAGTCACTATGGGTAATAGGTGCACTTTTTTCCTGACTACTTTCTTTCTTTTCTTTTTTTTTCCTATGGAGATTTTCCGGGTGGGATCTCTTAACGAGAATGGGATGAGGGAAAAGAAGAAAGCTGAAACAATTTTAGAATTTATTAAATTGAAACATTTAGATGTCATCTTTTTGCAAGAGATCCATAGTGATTCTAAAATTGAGACTGATTGGAGACTGTGGTGGAGAAATGATCTGTTTTTAAGTCACGGATCTAATCTGAGTGCTGGGGTTGGCATTCTTTTTTTCACCATCAATTAAGGCAAAATGTTTGCTTAAGGATGAAATTGAGCCAGGGAGATTCTTAGCAGTAAAAGTAGAAATTAGCGATCTTTGTTTTGTTTTTATTAATATGTGTGCACCTAATGGGGGACCTGATAGAATAAACATTTTTAACAAATTGCAAATTTTTTTTGAGGCAACAGAAAGATGGAGATTTAATCATTGTTGAAGGAGACTGGAATTGGACTCTTGATTATAAATGGGAATGGAGAGGAACCTTGCATTCAGTCTTCACGTCTCTTATCTAGTATTGTTAAAAGATATAATTTATCAGATATATGGAGAGAAAATAATCCCTTAATAAGACAATACACTTGGGTAAAGGTTAATGCTGAGAGAATCTCAGCTGCTCGCTTGGATAGACTGTATTCATCAAAGAATATGAGAAACAGAGTTATACACACAGCTATTGTCCCCACACCAAGTACTGATCATAAATTAGTTACTGTTGACGTTTTATTAGCATTGAGAAGATATAACAGTGTTTACTGGCATTTTAATGTTAAGTTATTGCAGAAAAAAATGTTTTGTGAAAATTTTAAGTATTTCTGGGAAGCATGGAAAATAGAAAATATGACAATGTAGTTTTATGGTGGGAAGTTGGTAAAGCTCATATTAGAGAATTTTGTCAAGAGTACACATCCTATTCAGCTACATGTTTGAAATGGACTCTGGAAGGGCTTAAGAAAGAAATTCTTGTTACTGAGAATGATATGATGGAAAGTCCTTCCGTGAATGTACAGGAGTGGACTGAAAAGAAACAAAGATTGAGTTCTATTTTAAATGAAAAGGTTAAAAATGTTCTTGTGAAAAATTGATTTTTATCATTGAGAGATATAGATGGTCCAACTTCTTATTTTTTTTTAACTTGGAATGTAAAACGGTGCAGGAAAAACAAATGTTAAGTTTGAAAAACTGATGGACTTGTTACAACTGATCCTGTAGAGATGCGTAGAATAGCAGTGGACTTCTATTCTCGACTCTTTGCGGCTGAGAAAACAGATGATGAGAGTCAAAATGAACTATTACAGAATCTTTCCTGCTTAAATTCTGAACATAAAGAAAACCTAGACTCTGGACTTTCGTTCGAGGAAGTAAGTGCTGCAGTGATGGGACTTTCTTCAGGTCGTACCCTGGAATAGATGGACTTTCTGGTGAATTTTATAAACATCTTTGGAATATAATTGGGATTGATCTGTTTGAGGTACTCCAAAAATGTCTTAAGGAGGGTTGTCTACCCAAGAGTTGTCAACAAGCAATAGTAACTTTGCTGCCCAAGAAAGGAGATCTTACATTATTGAAGAATTGGAGACCAGTTGCTTTGTTGTGTTCAGATTATAAAATTTTATCAAAATGTCTTGCTACCAGATTGAACAAAGTGTTCAATAGTATTGTATACAAGGATCAATCATACTGTATAAAAGACAGATATGTTACTGATAATCTGCATTTAATGCATGATATTATTGATTTAGCCTTGTATGATAATATTGACATGGGCATTGTGTCATTAGATCAAGAGAAAGCTTTTGATCGAACTGATCACACATATCTTTTCACTGTCATGAAAGCTTTTGGGTTTGGTGATAATTTTATTTCAATGGTTAAGTTACTGTATAAAGATGCAACATGTATGATAAAAATGGCAGGTGATCTTAGTGTCCCTGTTAAGGTGCAAAGGGGTATACGACAGGGTTGTCCAATTTCAGGACAGCTCTACACTTTAGCTATTGAACCCCTCCTTTGTAAATTGAGGACAGAGTTAAAGGGCTTGCAGATTGCGACAGATTTGAATATCAACATAAGTTTCAGCATATGCTGATGATATTACAGTCATTATAAGAGACGATAATGATGTTCAGATACTGAAAAGAGTCTTGGAGTGTTATAACAAAGCTTCATCTGGCAAAGTAAACTGGGAAAAAAGTGATGCTGTTTGGTGTGGTGTGGAACATAAAAGACCTTTGCTTCCAGGCAAACTGCAGTGGGGAAGATCTGGTTTTAAATATTTAGGGGTCTATTTGGGAAGAGAAAAGTACAGAAGACAGAATTGGGAGGGACTTGTGGAGAAAGTATGTGCTCGGTTGCCTTGCTGGCAATGGCTGCTACCCCAGTTATCTTACAGGGGAAGGGTGCTTGTTTGCAACAACCTTGTTGCTTCTTCTTTATGGCATAAAATGACTATTTTAGAACCTCCTGAAGAATTGCTGAAAGTTATTCAAAAGCATTTAGTAAATTTTCTGGTCTGGTCAACACTGGCTTAAAGCTCCAGTATTGTCTTTACCCAGACAAGTAGGAGGACAAGGACTGGTGGACATTAAAATTAGGCTAATGGCTTTTAGGCTCCAGTCAGCTAAAAAGCTACTCTATGAAGACAACATATGCTGGACTGAAGTAGCCTGTGCCCTCTTGAAAAAAGTGGGTAATTTGGGGCTTGACCGATGTTTTTTTTTCTCATGAATACCCAAAGCATGACTTGTCTGGTTTGACATCTTTTTACTACTCGAAAGCATGGAGGATTTTTACGATTTCAAGGAAACTAAATGGTACTGAAGGACTTTGGGCCAAAGAAGAACCTTTGTTGTATAATCATGTGTTGGACTTATATTACAATCACAATGTGTAAGGAATGCTTTGAGGGACGCAGGAATTCTCAAAATTGGAGACCTAGTCACAGCAGAAGGTTGGATTTCGGCTGAGAGACAGGCAACCAAAGATGGGTGTCAGGTCAGTTTGACTGGCACAAAGGTTATTGAAAAGCCTTGTGGATTTGCTGCCAGCAGACTACATATCTGCCTTGAATAGAGCGGATGATGATAAGGAATGTTTTTTTCTCAGGGCTTGAAATTTCACTTGCTGTTGATGAGTTTCAAGAACAAGAGGGGAGTTTGCTCACTTTAAAAACTCCCCAACTTGGACTTTTTAGCAGTGCTGGGAAACAAGCACTGCTTTTTATTTATGGACCCAGATACAGCTTGAATAACAAACAAGTTCATGTTTTAACCAACTTTTTGTTTGGACAAGCTAAAATGGCAATATGGCTGTCCCGTAAAAGTAAACTTAATGGTGTGGGGTCAGCTGATGCTGTGTTAATTTTAAAGGGTTTAGTAAAAGCAAGATTGAAAGTAGAATATGCTTTTTATTACCGAGTGGAAAATTTCGAAACTTTTAAGAATATATGGGGAATAAATCAATGTATCTGTGGAACTGATTATGATGGATCTCTTAAGATATGTATTTGAATGTATATTTTTGTTTTTTCTTTTCTTTTCTTTCCTTTTTTATGTATATGATTCACTTTTTGGTAATTAAAGTGGCTTGCAAGGTCTCTCTCTCTCTCTCTCTCTCTCTCTCTCTCAGATCAGCTCAGATGCTCCAACAACACTCCACTCATACACTTATTTTCACATAGCTATGACAAGCATTAAACATGGACGTGCATGCGTACACTCAAAAAAAGAATTCATTGGATGAACTCAATTTAATTAAGGGCAGGATTTCCATCCAATAAATATGTGTAACCCAAACTCATAACAATTAAATTCATGCAATGAAATGTAATTGAGTTGGGCTAACTCAATTTGATCAAATATAGTTTAAATGAAACTCATACATTTATGAAGTCATTATTTTATGCTCAAACTAAAACATTTAACTGGAAAACAAATAATTAGGCAGAAATCCTTCTACACTCAAAAAATTATACATTTGATGTACTTAACTTCAGGCATTTACCAACTTCTTAGGCATTAGTCATAAGATGGATGTCCATAGTATACCCAAAGTAGTTGTTTATTTTATTATTAAGACAATTTTAACTTATGTTAGCAGGTCCTCAACCCAAGCTCATGCTCTACACTTTACCACAGTGGTAACCCCCCAAAACATTAACTCTCCATAAACTGTTTTAAATACAAACATTAAAGAACATTAAACATTAACAAGTCTCCCAATTGTATAATCTTAATTAAAAAATGCATAAAATAACATTTTATTTCATTATTTACTCTCTTTGTACAAAGCATGCAAAGCATGATGGGAAGGGGCCTATTTAACTGAAACATGTTCTTTCAAAATGAAAATATTGAGTTGTACCAAAATGCAACTGTTTCAAGCAGTTTAACACAATGCAATTATATAAATGGGAAACCTAACACAATGGTGTTAAATGAAAAGGATTTTTTAAAATAATCTGAACAGTGTTGAAGAATCATTTTTATGAGTGTAGGTGCGACATGTGAACGGCCCATTTATCATGATAAAACCGTATATAAGCTAGCGTAAGCAACCGCTTAATAACAACGTATCTAAAAGTTTGAGACAGCAACAGCAAGTCTACCATTAAAAGCTGTGCTTGCACAAGTTCTGCACGATCTTCTTCACTAATATCCTCTGTGTCTCATTCGGTCTCAAACTGATAAGCAATATAGATGACGCCATTGTTTACAATACAACCGGAGCACATGCCGCTGATGAGGGGCGGGGCGTTTAGATGCACACTAGAGGCGGTTTAGCCAATCACAACACACTCGGCCAGCTAACCAATCAGAGCCCATTCTGAACTTCTGAGAGGTCCTTCACAGAAAAAAAAAAGACAAAAGAAAAAAATATCAGCATAATATCTTTAAATATCTTTAAAATATTAGCAATTTATATCAGTGGAAATGAGGTGATGGCCGTAATACTACTATTGTTCAGGATAACAAATCATTTTACTTTTCAAAGTTGTAAAATCTGCAGACTGTAATCACAGACATCCTTCATGATAACATGACAATAATCAGGGTTAAACAAATGAGACAATAACTGAGTAGACCATTACTGTTTCTTCTTATATTTAAGTTTTCAAAGCAAAAACATTGCACAGATATTTTGGTACATTAATATTCTCAACATAGATGTTTTTCCTGAACGCAGAAGTCAGGCTGAATTTTAATCTGATGGATGCTTTGCATTTCCGGTCTCCAGTGTTTCTAGTCAAATGAGTGTATATTCTGAGTAGATAATCTAATGTTAAACCTATTAAAATGTTTTTTTAAAAAGCACATGCCTCCATAGCGACATCACTTAGCAATGTTGCAATGACCGTCATTTGTCAGTGCCTCACTCCTCAAAGTTTAATAGATGACACGAAGCTGCCGACGTTGGCTGCATTAAAAACAGATGGGCGCTATTTGAATTGGTTCCCATGGAGAGGTTTACTCAGGAAAAAGGTCTATAATAAACAATACAGAAGTAATTTTTATGAAGAATATATGTTATAATATTGTTTAAATTCCACATCAGGTCGTTTTTTTTTTTCTTTTTTTTTTTGAACAGTGAACACAAGCCTTCTTTCTAGGACAACCAATTATTCAAACTCATACTGCACCCTAGTAACATAAGTTATATCGTCTGGAATGAAAAGATACATTTTGAAATAATAATAATAATACATAACTGAGAATATTCTGAATGTTTGATATAACTTTTCTTAGCAAAGGATATTTAAGTAAAATAACAAAAAAATAACAGTTTACAACCATTCAAAAATTTTGGGTCAGTAAGCGCTTTATATTTGTGATATTTTTAAGTGTTTATTTGAAACATTACAAGTGTCACAAGTGTAGTATATATGTGTGTATATACATAATAATATTTATATTATTAATAATTGATATTAATAATTGATATATAAAATATATCAAGAGTTCAGATGCAAATCCAGCTAAAAGCCATCTTGGTCAAAAATAAGATAAAGGTACTGAGTGAATGCTCTTGACACATATTATACCTCCATCAAATACTTTTTCTTCAAACTCGTTAAAATACCAGCCTCAGCCCAATCAGAAGTACCAGTACTAACATTCTATACATCTGATCCTGATAAAAATGGATTTTTTAAAGAAAGACGTCAGATGGATTTAGCTGGTTTTGCATCTGAACTCTTCATATATATATATATATATATATATATATATATATATATATAAATATATAGCTAAATATATAGCTGGTCGAGCATTTCTTTCTGGCTACTTTGTATAGGTTTCTATGTTTTATATATATATATATATATATATATATATGCAAAGGCCTTTAAATGGTCTCTCAGTCTAGTTCCGTAGGCTACACAATCATGAGGAAGACTGCTGATTTGACAGTTGTCCAAAAGATGACCATTGACACCTTGCACAAGGAGGGCAAGACACAAAAGGTCATTGCAAAAGAGGCTGGCTGTTCACAGAGCTCTGTGTCCAAGTACATTACAGTTTTTTTTTCAGTTGCTAACATCCTTTTGTCCAATCTGTAGTCACGTTTTCAAAACTCTAAACACAATTAGCACAACATCCGTCTGTTGTGACCATACCATTAACACAATTTGTGTTGTTTTCACACAATATGCAATCAATTATTATGTTTCTAAAATGCTTACATTTTCTTTTCATACAATGCTTACCCAAAACCAAAATCATGGATCTTTTTAGTCTTATTTACAAATGCTTAAACACAGCATGTCAGAAATGAAGACCTAATGTTCCAAACCTTAAATACAGTATTAAGCTTCTACTTCTGCAACAACAACAGCTTGAAAGTATTGAAAAAAATTCTCTCTATATAAAATACTGTAACAACTGATTAGCACCTTTAAGTAACAAGATCACTGAAATATTTAGAAAGCTGATTCCATTCTCAGTTTGAGGAATAGTCAGGTGTTGAAGCTCTTTCCATTACATCAACAAAACAGAGTAAAAAAGACCTCTGTGATTTGGTTTTGTGTATGTAGAACAACACAAAAAATCTGAGAGAGAGAAAAAAATAATGCCTGGCAGAGGGAAAGGAGTAGTTCAGAAAAACAGGAGAAGAGGTAGGAGAAAGGAGTAAGAATGTGTTTGACTGTGCATTTTTATGTTTGTTTGTTTTTTTCCACCTGTACACATGTGAAACCTATGAAAGCTTATTTCTGCCATAGAATATAAAGGGTAATTTGACTTTTGTATCTCACAATTCAGATTTTTTTTTGTTGTTGTTTTTTTGAATATACAGTATCTCTAATTCTGATAAAGTCTGAATTGCAAGATGTAAACTCACAATTCCAGTAGAAGTCTGAATTGTGAGATCAAAAGATTACTGTTTTTATTTTATTTTTCTTATACTGTGACGGAAACAAGTTTGCATAGTAACCAAAGGCCATGTATGTTGGATTTTCTCTTTTACATTCTATAAAGTGATTCATTGACTTATTGAGCTGTATGTTGCCAAGAACAAACACATTCAACACTTAAAAATGTTAAACGGGTTTCAGTTGAAGGTAAACTAAAAGCTAAATTACAGAAAAAAATATACATTTTTTATTTTATTGTCTATTATATGCAGGTAGAACTGAAACATGACAAGCAATGCAGTTTTTGTAAAGCCATCAATTGTTAGTATTTTGACAGTCACTGTGCTATGATTGATTATATGTTTCTGTTGGATAGAAACTAGTGGCAATGTTTTGACTGAATGACTCTATTTTGAATCAGGTTTGCTGTGTTTTAAAATAATAAGTATATGTAGAAAAGGGTATTCAGCATTTTGAAATGTAGAGTTTGTATTCATTTAACAAAATGTGGTTTTGGCCACAAAATGAACTATTTGGCTAATTGTGTGATGTAGGTGTGTTGCTGTGTAAAGAGTTTAGAAAAAGTACTTTAAGTATTGGTAAATGCTTGTTAGCAATTGAAAAAAACTGTAATAGAGAGGCGAAGGGAAGGAAAAGATGTGGTAGAAAAAAGTGTACAAGCAATAGGGATAACCGCACCCTGGAGAGAATTGTGAAACAAAACCCATTCAAAAATGTGGGGGAGATTCACAAAGAGTGGACTGCAGCTGGAGTCAGTGCTTCAAGAACCACTACGCACAGACGTATGCAAGACATGGGTTTCAGCTGTCACATTCCTTGTGTCAAGCCACTCTTGAACAACAGACAGCGTCAGAAGTGTCTCGCCTGGGCTAAAGACAAAAAGGACTGGACTGCTGCTGAGTGGTCCAAAGTTATGTTCTCTGATGAAAGTAAATTTTGCATTTCCTTTGGAAATCAGGGTCCCAGAGTCTGGAGGAAGACAGGACAGGCACAGAATTCATGCCGCTTGAGGTCCAGCGTAAAGTTTCCACAGTCAGTGATGGTTTGGGGTGCCATGTCATCTGCTGGTGTTGGTCCACTGTGTTTTCTGAGGTCCAAGGTCAACGCAGCTGTATACCAGGACGTTTTAGAGCACTTCATGCTTCCTGCTGCTGACCAACTTTATGGAGATGCAGATTTCATTTTCCAGCAGGACTTGGCTACCAGTACCTGGTTTAATGACCATGGTATCCCTGTTCTTAATTGGCCAGCAAACTCGCCTGACCTTAACCTCATAGAAAATCTATGGGGTATTGTGAAGAGGAAGATGCGATACGCCAGACCCAACAATGCAGAAGAGCTGAAGGCCACTATCAGAGCAACCTGGGCTCTCATAACACCTGAGCAGTGCCACAGACTGATCGACTCCATGCCACGCCGCATTGCTGCAGTAATTCAGGCAAAAGGAGCCTCAACTAAGTATTGAGTGCTGTACATGCTCATACTTTTCATGTTCGTACTTTTCAGTTGGACAAGATTTCTAAAAATCCTTTCTTTGTATTGGTCTTAAGTAATATTCTAATTTTCTGAGATACTGAATTTGAGGTTTTCATTAGTTGTCAGTTATAATCATCAAAATTAAAAGAAATAAACACTTGAAATATATCAGTCTGTGTGGAATGAATGTATACATTATACAAGTTTCACTTGTTGAATGGAATTAGTGAAATAAATCAACTTTTTGAAGATATTCTAATTATATGACCAGCACCTGTATGTATGTGTGTGTATTATTATTATTATTATTAATGTCTTTTTTTTTAACTGACCCCAAGGTTTTGAATGGTAGTGTACATTCAATAATTTTTATTACACTCAAACTACTAAAACATAAACCACAAATAGGTTAAGATAAACAAGCAAGCTATTACTTTGACTAATCAATTTCCATGTTTTTTTTTTTTTTTTTTTTTTTTTTTTACAGAGTTGTTTTTAAAATCTAAAAGCCTGCATATTCAGAGAGTTAAGGCTTTCTGTCCAATAAAATATGTTACAGTTTGACATAGCTAGATATATATTTTCCAAATAAAAATATACAAATGTATTTTTACTATACATTTACATTTAAAGATAACTTTTCCAGACATGGAAATTTTAAAACTCCTTAATATTTCCAGTTTTTCCAGGAAAAGGAAAATTGTTCACTTACTTAGAAAATCAGAACAGAAATGCAAAACTAAACTATAATATATATATTTTTTTCCCAATGTATAATCAAATATTAGCATGCAAACTTTCTGAAGAACATGGTAGTTTGAATCACTAATACCAAATACTGATGAATCTATTGCCATCACATGCTCAATATCACAATATTATCACAAGATTATAAATGATTGATGATGACTGAAACTCATCAGTATCCTGGGATTGAAAGTTTCTCCTCTTGGTATTTTTAATTCACCTGAGCATGTATCACATCACTAGATCCAGCACCTGAAAATACAGAAAATAATTTTAAAATGTTTTATTTTTATATACAGTATTTCAGTTTATTCTTCAATTCATGATTGTGGTTTTTAAATGTAGTTTTTTGTTTTTGTTTTTGTTTTTTGTTTTGTTTTTTTCTTGTAAATTTTGATTGATGTTTATATTTTAACTCACCTTGATCTGTTTGCAGCATGAGTTTGGAGTAAAAGCAGTCAGGACTCTCAGTTTTATTCTCTAAAAGATGACAACAGTTAATATCATTAGCACCTACTGTATGTCCAACAGTCATATGAAATATCAATATATTTATAAAATCGCTACAGCTAAGGTATGTTATTCAGCAATCTGTTTTAATTCTACATATATATTATATTTTAAATTGACAACAAGATAACCACAAACAGATGTTTTGAACAATAATGTGGTAATTTCTGCTACTGTGATGATCATAAAATCATAAGAGCAGAGACTTTTGTTTCAGTTTACCTTTGTTTTCTTTCTTTTTCTTCTGTTTCTTTGTAGATTCCAATTCAATCTCAGCATAGATGTGTTCAGTAGACTCACTTACACTGTCTACAATGAGCAATAGAAAAAGAAAAAGACACATTTACAAAATAATAATAATAATAAATAAATACATACATACATACATACATACATACATACATAGAAGATGGATTGATTTCCACTTTCTCTACAATGAAACTTCTTATCATGATGCCAAAAAATATAATTATATAATCATATTTAATCATTTTAAATGACGTCATTTACCTGTTCTTATGTCTTTATTGGCAGCTGCATCAACAGATTCATAAATATGAGCAGTTCCTGTGATGAATTAATACATTAATTAATATCCTGTTTGTCAAACACACAAATACCATGTTAAACTTTAGAAGAGTGAAAAATTATTTAGTTGTCTGATCCATTCTGTTAATAAAAGTTATCCATAAGTGT
The DNA here is from genome assembly GCF_022985175.1 of Labeo rohita. Classification (NCBI taxonomy): domain Eukaryota; kingdom Metazoa; phylum Chordata; class Actinopteri; order Cypriniformes; family Cyprinidae; genus Labeo; species Labeo rohita. Next base: position 71,418 of record NW_026129260.1, read on the forward strand.
CTTCCATCTCAGATTGTGAAGATTTATGGATATTTAATATTATTTATGGGTAATGTGTAAAGACTGACCAGACAGCAGTGTGTTGTATCCGGCTTCACTGTGTTTCTGGTCTGATGTCTGACTGTTGTTCTGTTGTTGACTGACAGTAGAGGGAGACTGAGATCTTCCACCTACACAAACATGACGTTTTATTGCCATCTGTGGATCCAGGAATAACCTTTAACTTCAGTGGAACCTTTTCAGTCCACAAAAAGCACTTAATAGTGGAGAAAATATTCTTTAGATTTTTAAAATGTTCTTCACACTAAGAAAGAGAAAGGTCTTCTTTTCATTGCTGTGAAAACACCCTTTTAGAGCGTTTATTTTGAAGAGTTCATCTTAAAACTGACCAGACACCTTAAAATCAACTGACATAACAGCTTTACCAGGTTGGGAGACTAGTTAAGACCAGAAAACTATCATAGGTTGTTGTGGTATAGGAGATCAAGGTTTAGGAACAGAGCTAGTGTTTGCCAATACGTCATGGAAAATTAATTTAACCTTTGTTGTTTCTGTAGCGCCACAGCAGGATCAAGAAGACAATGATCAAAACTGAGACAGTCAGTCCTGCAGTCACTCCAGTTATTATGGGTTTGAGACCATCAGATCTTGAGTCTGCAGAAGTTGAGATATATTTTTACATTTAGATTAGCGCTATAAAGTGTACATAAACATTTCTGTAGTGTTTAAATCATTAATATTATGTTAAATATATGTTTGGTTTGTGTGTGTATGAAGAGATGATCAAACTCACCTGATACTGTCAGTGTAACTGCATCACTCATTTGTGACCAGCGTGATCCTTCTGTCTCTGATCCATTACAGGAGTATTTACCTGCGTTAGACTCATTCACAGAACTGAATGTGAGTTCCTGTCGATCACTGAAAACACTGGTTGAACCTTCTTTATACCAGCTGTAGCTCCAGCTAGTGACTCCTTCACCATATATGTCACATCTGAGAGTGACTGTGTCTCCTCTGAATACATGTTGAGCAGGTTTAATGGTCACTTTGGGTTTTGGTCTTTCTGTACAATGACAACAATTCACAATGAAAATAATGTGCTGTTTTTATTGTATTAACACAGTTACTTGATTGTAAAACACATGCTAAATCAGATTAACCTGAAATGTTACCTGTAGTGCTTATTCAGTGTTTTATGAAATTATATGTGCATTATTATATGTGCAAAAAAATAAAATAAATACTTGCCGTATATTGTCACTATTACTGGTTTACTGTAACCTGTGTAATATCCTCCTCTTCGTGCTCTGCACCTGTACTCTCCTCCATCAGAGACTTTCACAGAATTGATTGTTTTAGTTGCAGCTCCAGTAGATTCACGGTTTGAGTCTTTTGTCCAGAGAAACTCCCATCCATTGTGTGACTGAATCATCTCACATCTCAGAGTAACTGAGTCTCCAGTGAACAGTGAATACCGTGGCACAGCAGTCAGAATAGGTGTAGGAAAATCTGTCAGTATAAAAGATGGATTATAAGTTATAAAATTTTTCCGGCAGAAGATCTTGTCTTCTGGTAAATTATTAATATAAAGATCAGAAAAATGTTAAATCTCACATGGCAGTTTTGAGGCTTTATTAATGTAAGCACCCACATAGCTGATGATCCAGATTTTTAATCAAACCTGAAAAACTTCTGTCACTTTCTCCCCAGGACCACCCCTAACCTAAATCCACAGACTCACTCAGCAGAAGAACACCCGCAAATTTGTACGTTTTCAGTGATGGGGTTAGGTGTAGGGCATTCGTACAAATTCATATGTATTGTGCAACTCGTAAAATACATACACTTTAGCTAAAATTGTATGAATTTATATAAGTGAGGTTGTATGAATTCGCATGAATTAGCCACCTTGTAAAATATGTACGAATTGCTGTGAGATTGGGCTGAACATACATGCACTTAGATCACACCTGAACAGAACATTCAGAACAACAGAACACTCTTCAGACTTGATACAGTATGTTAATTTCACAGACAATGCAAGAAATAAAAGCTGCAAGTAGCAAATACAGGAACAAATTAGCTTAACATTCTCATGACACAATGAAAAGACTTCACAAGAATTCACAAGTTCACCTGCCCATTCAGTCCTGCTAGATAATGGTAAATGAACTTGGCTTGCTGTCCCCGAAGGAGGCTCAAACAAGAGGCTCAAAGTTAGAACCTCCGAAAAAGGCTTATTGAGGACAACAATCGACCGTAAGTAATAAAGAGGTATAAAAGAGAAGATCACTGCTACTGCAAATTAATCAAAGTAATCTTTTGCTAGTAGATCATTTGTTAGTGAGTACACCTTCTAGGGCTGTGACGTGATCTTGCAACAATAAAATATGATATTTCTCGTTGAGATGAAAATGAGATGAGGTCTGAGGGTGAAATTAAAATAGAAGATGTCACCGCTATGGTGTTGTTTTGCTTTTATATAGAAATAACAAAACATTTAATTCAGTTCCACTTCAATTCTAAACTGAAAGAGTCTGCTCTGCTCATCCAGCACGAGCTGCAGAGTCGCACACAGTGCAGCAGGAATCAGAGTTCACTGATCACATGACAAGAGTGAGGTAAGATGACTGATAAGACCATTCTTTGGGCAACAGAGACTTGTCGTCCGACAAATGTTTCATCTTACAGAATGCACAAGAGTGAATTTGAAAGCGAATGTAAAATGTGAGTGTGCATTAAAAAATGATTTAAATTCCCTGCATTTTGAAAGCAGCTCTCTCATACAACATCTCCCAGAATCAAACCTATCTTTGGCTGATTGTGTAGTTGTAGTCATTTCTTCACTCTGTATCATGCTTGAAGAAAAAAATCTCTATTTGCATTTTGAATATTAAGAGAGAGTATTTCATGTACAGTTCTAAGGTCTGAAGAGACTCATGTGAAATCATGCAGGAGAGAAGCAGTCAGTTGAGTTGGCAAAACCTTTTACAGAGCTTGGATATAATAGTCTTTTACTGCATATGATAATTCATACTCAGCAAGTAGAACTGAAATGACATTCACAAGATGATTAAAAATTTCAAATGCACCTGCAGACTATTTTCCAGTCATGTAGTTTGCCATTGAGGATATTTTAAAAATACTGTGTAAAAATCTCATCTCATTCTCTTTTTGAAATTGTCACGCTCATAAGACGGAGCAATCATGAGCTCTGCCAGAGGACACTCCATCCCTTACCATTTACACTCACCCCTGACTCCATTTCCCAGGTTCCCTCTGTCTAGGAACTCATTATCAGCTATTACCTGTTTCATATCAGAAGGACTATAAAGGGACTCTACAGAGCGGTTTCCCTTGTTTCTGACCTTGCCTGTGTTGTGACCTTGGACTGTATGATTATTTTTTTTTTTTTTTTTTTATCATTTGCTGCCTTCCCTGACCTGCGTCTGTTTATTGTTTTGACTCTGCCTGTTGTGTCTACACCTCTTATTAAAGCTTGCATTTGGATTCTCTACTCCGTAGCAACTCTCTTCCATAACAGAAATCTCATGTCGTGTCTCATCTCGTGAGCTAAGTGTCTTGTCTCAGGTGAGTGAATTCTAACTTAAACACCTCTGATTGGCCATTGTGTTCAAGAAATCAACAGAAATGTTTGTGAATTGGCTACATACATTTGAGGCAGCATCACTGTAGATTTGGGCCTGTATGACAATATAAATGACAGCTCCATAACCCTTTTATTTAAAGGATTCATTTACTTTCTGTAGACCTGTAGCAGTTTCAGTAACGTCAAAATGTGGTGTGCAGTAGTGAGCAGTGGATGGAGTCGGTCCTGATTGTGAACTCAGATAAAGAGCATACAACTGAGCTTTGGTTTGAGAAAATTGAATGTTTGTGGCAGCAAGAGTGTGATACAACCTGTTAACTGTCCATTTTGTTATATCAGGGGTAGGAGATTATCTGGATGGAATCTGATGAGCTGGAGCGTGTGGTACAGGAACCAGAGTTAGGAGAAACTGGAGTCGACTCAGTGACAGAAACGATTCAGTGGAACAGGAAAATTACTCATTGAAAGGTAAAAGCAGGAGTTCATCAGGGTGGAACATGTTTTACAGAATAGGGCAGAGCAGTGCTGGAAGAATTGTCACTGGGCGACACAATGACTGCTGCTTATATACACTCCTGGGGCCTCATTTATAAAAATATTTTTTATAAATCATCCTAAATTTGTTCTAAGATCATTTCTCAAAAGAAAGACATTTATGGAGCGAATCACAGAAACAAACCAAAACTCAGCATAGCTTACTTTATTTTTTCAGTTCCATGATCACACAAAAGCACAAAGCAAACACAGGACAACACTGCACATCTCAAAGCATGCAAAACAGAACAACAAACAAACAAACAAATAAATCAACAAATAAATACAGTTACATGAAAAGCTTTAGAATTTTTATTTTTTTATAAGTGATCTCATATTAGAAAGGGTTTCAAAGTATATTTTAAGATCAGTTTTACAAAAGGTAATATATGATGGTTTCTTTTGAATTATTTTTGACTCATGAATATAAAACTTTTAAATAATTAACAAGATTAATAATGTAAATCTGTTCATCAAAAAAAGATGGATTTTTTTTAACAAAAATATCATGAGGTTCAAAATGAAGGGTTTTGTTTATTTTTGTTTTATGTCTATTATAAAGTCAACTCAACATGAAAGAAAAGGCCAATGGAAAAATAAATGTTCAATATCTTCACTAGATGTGTTACAAAAGTTACCTGCTAACAGTATACGTCTGCCCAGACATTGACGTGCTTTAAGCACTTTTCCAAGCAAAAAATTGTGTTTATAAATATGAACATTCCCGTGGCACAGTCTGAGATCAAATTTGTGCGTACACATATAAATGTGGCCCCTGGAATACTCTCTCTGACCATCTAAGGACCCCACAGACTGTCGATGCTTTTAAACTTGGCCTCAAAACCTACTTTTTTAATGATTCTTAACATGTTTTTGTTTTTAATCTGTAGCACTTTGGGATTCTGTGTGGATATAAAGTTATAAATAAAATGTATTATTATTATTACTCCTAGCCATGATTGACAGGACTGAATGATTAGGCTCCTCCCAAAACTGTTTATAACTTCATCAAACTGTGCAGATACCACAGTTTACATAATCATTTAAATGATAGTGATGGATAAATTGGTATCATTTCTGACCAGTAGGGGGTGCTGTCACTAAATCTAGTATCTATCCACCCAACTTTTGTGAGACTTGGTTTGGAAATCATGTGAGGAAATGTTGGTTTTAAAAGCACTGCATAATGTGAAGGAAAAGAAGCAAATCACTCTTAAATAACATGTTAAACATCTGTGTATGAAGAGATGATCAAACTCACCTGATACTGTCAGTGTAACTGCATCACTCATTTGTGACCAGCGTGATCCTTCTGTCTCTGATCCTTTACAGGAGTATTTACCTGCGTCAGACTCATTCACAGAACTGAATGTGTGTTCCTGTTGATCACTAAAAACACTGGCTGAACCTTCTTTATACCAGCTGTAGCTCCAGCTAGTGACTCCTTCACCATATATGTCACATCTGAGAGTGACTGTGTCTCCTCTGAATACATGTTGAGCAGGTTTAATGGTCACTTTAGATTTTGGTCTTTCTGCACAATGAGAACAATTCACAATGAAAATAGTGCTGTTTTTATTGTATTAATACATTTACTTGATGGTAAAACACATGCTAAATGAAATTAGACTAACATGTTGTTGCCTATAGTATTTCGGTGTTTTATTAAATTACATATGAATTATATAACTAAATAAATACTTGCCTTGTATTGTCACTATTACTGGTTTACTGTAACCTGTGTAATATCTTCCTCTTCGTGCTCTGCACTTGTACTCTCCTCCATCAGAGACTTTCACAGAATTGATTGTTTTAGTTGCAGCTCCAGTAGATTCACGGTTTGAGTCTTTTCTCCAGAGAAACTCCCATCCATTGTGTGACTGAATCATCTCACATCT